>NW_009937722.1:13249-20352 GCF_000696875.1 Nestor notabilis
AAATAACATTGCCCTTCAGGCGCAGAAATGCTGTCTGTTGAGAAAAGAGATCATTTCAATTGGAGCTGACACACAGTCGTACTGGGTGAAGTGATGATCCTTGGAAGCAAGTGAGTTGAGGAGCAGGGAACAGTAAAGGAAAGCCAGGTACTAATGGTGGCTTTTTACTAGAGCCCACATCCCAGTCTGTAGTGGTATTTCTGTTCTCTTAGTAGTATAGCAGATTGGCAGCTCACAGCCTTTGCTCTGTTTTAAACCAGATTGTGATAGAGCATTTAAACATAATGAAGTAAGGCATTTATCCTCTGAGCCCTGGTCAGATTTAGAGAGGTGGTGCAACTATGTGTTATTTTAGTCTTTCAAACATTGCTTGCAAGTCAACTGGCACAATGCCTGACTCAGTTTTATAAGGACAACCCCTATTTAATTTCTCTATGTGTTTGGGTTATGAGTGCAACGTAAGTTTTGAAGCATTTGTACCTGACAGGACAGATCATCAGCCTGTGTAAATATCAGTGTTTCTTAGATACTACTTAGGAGCCTGACAAAAAAGATAAAGTCTGCATGATGTTTTAGTTTTCTTTTCCCTCAATGTTATTTGTGAATGCTGTGCTTAATGTTACACGTTACAGGGTCTGAAGTCTAAATTCCATACAAAATACTGTGTCATTAACAGTACCCAATATATTGCTTGTTGAGTAATACCCAGGTCCACTAGATACTGCTTAATAATCTGTAAGATCAAGCAGTTTGAGGAACTAAATTGTGGGTGAGCAGTGTGAAAGAAACTGGTCCAGCAATGCTGGCGTCCCAAGCTAGCTCTAACCATGCTGAATTTACCCAGCTGCTTAGGTTGCTTCAGCCTAGCAGGCCAGGGAAGCCCAACTGTCTCTCTGCTGCATTGCAAGTCAAAGTGAATGTACCCTTACTTTGGAAGCAGACTTTGCCCTGTAAGAGCAAAGGCTGGGCAGGAGCTCGGATAAGGGGGAGATGACAGGTAGAATGATGGGATGTGTTCATGCTGATCTGAAGGCACAGCAGATCATAAGATGTAGTAGTAGTAGAGATAGTCTGGTTTTTCATAGCATGAGTGGTGATTTCTCTGGGAGTCAGAATTTCAAGGGGTCACAGTAAGTGAGAAGACTGAGGTTTGTGTCCTCAGCGGGTCACACAAGGACAGATGAGCCAAAAGGTGGAGAAACACAGTGATATGTGTGCAAGATAAGTATGCATTTGCAATGTTGTTGACGTTACTCAGGGAAAAAAAATCTTGCCTCAAGATGTATTCAAGTAACTACCAGAAGCAATGCCTCTTCAGGAACATTTAATGTGTACAAAGCTTGAGAGGAATGTACTATAGACATGCCAGTGGGAAAACTAGTGCTTTATATACCAGGAGAAAGTGACCCAAAGGCCACGTAGCTTCTTCCCGGTCCACCCTGACTATGCATCTTTTCTATCTGAAGGCTGACACTTAGAAGGAGTGTCTTTCCTATCCAGCCCTGGAGCGTTGCCTGAGACTCAGTTAGACAGTATTCACTCTGATATAGCCCACTGTCACCATAGCTCATTTTCTGTAATCATGGAATTATCATAGTATGGTTTGGGTTGGAAGAGACCTTAAAGTTCATCTAGTTACAACCCCCTTACCATGTGCAGGGACACCTTCCACTAGACCAGGTTGCTCCAAGCCCCGTCCAGTCTGGTCTTGAACACTGCCAGGGATGGGGCAGCCACAGCTTCTCTGGGCAACCTGTGCCAGTGCCTCACCACCCTCACCGTAAAGAATTTCTTCCTAATATCTAAATGTAAATCTCCCCTCTGTCAGTTTAAAGCCGTTCTCCCTTGTCCTATCACTACATGCCCATGTAAAAAGTCCCTCTCCAGCTTTCTTATGGGCCTCCTTTAGGTACTGGAAGGCTGCTCTAAGGTCTGTCTGGAGCCTTCTCTTCTCCAGGCTGAACAAGCCCAACTCTTGCAGACTGTCTTCATAGCAGAGGTGCTCCAGCCCTCTGAGCATCTTTGTGCTCTGGACTCCCTCCAACAGGTCCATGTCCCTCTTGTTGAGTTTGCCAGAGCTTCACACAGTACTCCAGGTGGGGTCTCAGGAGAGCAAAGTAGATAGGGAGAATCACCTCCCTTGTCCTACTGGTCACACTCCTTTTGATGCAGCCCAGCATATGGTTGGCTTTCTGGACTGCTGGCTCATGTTGAGCTTCTAACCAACCAGCATCCCCAAGTCCTTCTCTGCACTGTTCTCAATCCATTCTCTGCCCAGCCTGTATTTGTGCTTGGGATTGCCCCGACCCAGGTGCAGGATCTTGCACTTGGCCTATCCATGGCTGTTCTCAGTCCTTTTCTGTTTTATCCTCTGATCAACAAAAAGGTTTTCTCACATCTGCGTTCATGTTTATTGCTTCTTTGAATCCTAACTTCTGCTTTGTCCTGTCATACAGTTCTCTCAGGTCCAGTTTCTCACTGCAGTGGATGGCATATATGTTGATAATGTATTTTGCATACTGAAATATCTTTAGGAATTGTGCACATCTCTGAAAGCACTCTTTCTTTAAAGCCACCTTATTTTTTTATCAGAATCTTTTGAGGAATTTCAAATGTTTACGATGTTTAGTGCTGTTATGTATTCTTTCACCCCAGTGCTTGTTTTGATCTCCTGTGATATTTTCACCAGGATTTGTGTGTGTGTGAAGTATATACAGGTTCTTCTGTCTAACTAAAATTCTTATTGCCTTATAAAAAGCCTTGCGGTTTTAACTGGGAAATTAATTTTCACCTCCTCCTGACCATGTAATTTCAAGTTGCTTTGTTAAGTACATATGAGATACGCTTTCTTCTTGTGTCACTAAATAACACTTCTTTGTGTATCTCAGCTTTGCAAATAAAGGAAGCAAAGTTACAACAAAGAGGAAGGGTGACAAGAACTCACCTGCCATGTCCTTCACAGTGCTCTTCTACCACTGTGTCGTAGCTAATGCACTTTATTCCCCAGTCCCAGATGCTTCTGAATTCCCATTTGATGACATGCTTTCAGAAGCTTTTGCACTATCTATCAAAACCACATCTAGACTCTTGTTTTGTTCTATCTGCCAGCTACTCCCCATCATCAAAATATTCTGTTTGTCAGATGTTTCAGTGAGGAGCTCTCAGATCATCAGTGAGTCACTGCCAGGTTTTTAGGACAATGCCACTTCTTTCCTTTTTTTTTCCCTTTATTAATAAGCTTGCTTCATCCCTCCAGCCTTTTGCAGTATTTCCTATACATGTGTTTTGAGCTAAGATACAACTGATAAGGATTTTTAACCAATGCTTGTGGATTTTATCCAATTCTTATCCTCTCTGAATGTCTTCATCAACACTCTAGCATTCACTTTGCTTAATCATGCCACTTCCTTTTTTTAAGTCCCCTTAGGTGAGAGATAATACGGTGCTTTCCTTTCCCATAGTGCTTCCTATTTTGGGGTTTTTTTTTTTCCACATCTTATTTATCACTATGTAGGTTCATCAGTCTGCTACCCTTGCCTGAAATACTTCCACTAACTCTTTTGAAGCTACTTCTTTCACAAGGTAATAATGTTTTCTGTCTGAATATTTTTTAACCTTACTGACTGCACCAAGTTTTTCTGTTTCAGTCTTCCCTAACTGCTGCAGCACTGTAGTTCATTGGTTTTGGGTTTGGGTTTTTTCCCCCACAATTACATTCACCTACTTTTTCAGACTCACTTTTTCAACTCTTCCTTTTTTTTTTTTTTTTTTTTTTTTCCCTGTGAACTTTTCAGCTGGTTTTGGGCTTCCCTCTGATGCTTTTTTGTGGCATTCTACATCAAACTTCAGAGTGTTCCTACCACTGTGAACACTTCTTTGTAGTATATCCTTGCAAAACTGGGTTGTTCCTTGGAATTGTCCCTTCTAGGAATTTGCTAGGATTTTCTGTGACTTACCAAAGCTGTTTTTAACTTACAGCTTTAGAAGCAAAGGCAATGTACCCTCCCTGATTCAATAAGTACACATATCACTGCGAAGGCTTGTTTGCTTTTTTGTCTTGTTGTCTAGGTTATTAACATCACCACTTGAGTCAATAGGAGAGAAAAAAATTGTTCCATTACTAGCAGGTTACCTCAGCAACATCTCTGCAATTTTCCTCTTCTTAATATCCTAATTCAGGTCATGAAAAATACTGAAGTATATTAAGAATTTAATGTGGTCAGCCAGCAAGCATTCAGGAAGCTCTTTCCAAAGATTCCTTTCCTTGCACCCAGGAAAACCCCTTACCAATTCTCTTCTTAGCATCTACAAACCAGATCTTTTCACAAAGGTTTGACAAAAGCAAGTAGATTTTCTTTGAGATCTGAACATCTTCTACTCTAACCCATATCAAATACCACTTCCTTGGAGCCACCAGGGCATCTTTAGGAACATCTTCCTTATATTTTTTCAGCAAAGAAATTTTACAACTAAATGATTTATCTTGAGTGTAAGTTTAAACCATGAAATAATGCTTGGAGAGTGTTGGGTGCATTTATGTGCAGTGATCATTAATTCCCCTGCAATTAATACCTCCCAGAGTAATTCTCTCTCTAAAAACTCTGTACCCGGGGAAGAATAAACCATTTTTGCTGCTTATTGTAGCAATATGCTGAGATAGCATGGGACCTTTTCCTGTTCCCTATGGGGAGAATGGGTGGGTCCATTGCTTGTTTTCAGTCCAGATTTGGTGTTGTAAGCCAGGGAAGAGAAAGAGGCATGGCCATGGCAGTGCTGACACTGCCTGGGAAGGGTATCTCTGCCAGACTGGACAAAGAGAGGGGACAAATAGGAAGGGGAGGACAGGGTATGCAGCTGCCAAAAGGTTTGATGTGAATGCTATGAAACAGTTTAGCAAGAAGCAAATGAGAATTGTGTAACTGGAAAGAAAGAGGCATTTATTGCTTGTGGGACAGCCGTACCTAGCAGGTGACAGTCTCTATTGCTGCTCAAAGCAGAAGTACAGGAGGGGGAGCAACAGGAGGTGTCACTTTCTCTCTTGCAAGGACCTCTGGTGTGGCAGTGAACCTCCCCCATGACATTGAGGTTTTCTTGGCCAGCTCCTAACTTTAGTTGAAATAATTTGTGCTTTGAGCTCTCTTGGAAAGTTAGAGGCATGAGTGCTGTTCTCTGGGTATGTTCATCTGGAAATCACTTCCACTTGATGGAGGACCATGGCTGCAACCTACGTTCACTGGTGTTTTTACAGAAAGGCATTGGAAAAATGGGAAGGCAAGAAATGCTATTTCTATTAATTTCTGCATGAGAGGACAGAAGTTCAAGTTCACTGGCTGTTAGTAATGTCTCTAGCACATCTCTTTAGGACACAGACTGAGATGAAAACCAGCACATACTATAAATGGGCTTTCCCACATTACCTGTGGGCTTTTTAGGGCAGTGCCTTCTCTCAAGGCTCTTTCATCCAAGGTTTACTTGCTAATGGGATGCTGTCATGCCTGAGCTTCCCCTCACCTCCTCCCCTACAGCTCCTGACTTTTGAGGCACAGTTCAAGAACTGCTGCTTTTAACAGTCAAGGTAATTTTTCTGTTAAAATGTCTGTTCCTTTTAACAGAGTGAAAAGATGCATTCAGATGCTTATAAAAATAATAGAAATGTACAAGATGAGATCTTTCAGGCATATTATTTAGAGGCAAATTTTGCTCTGAAGTGCATGTGTACTACTCCATTTAACATCACCAGAGGTAGAGAGCATTTTGGTGATAGAAGAATTTAGTTCTATAAACATAATAAAGCAAAAGGAAATCTGGAGGCTATTTCTTAGAGCTGAGTATGACAGTCTGATTTTTATTGCCACGAACCTTTTAAGTAGGGCATAATCATGTAGCATGTGTAAAGTGTGATTATTCCAATCTGAAGTCACTTTTCCCTCTTTTCTCTTTGATACAAAGATAGGGTGCAAAGTAATATACAAATGGTGAGGAAATTATTCTTGGTGAAAACACACTTGTTTGTAGAAAGTATTACCCATGTTTTCATTAACTAGGGCTTTATACATGCTTGTTAAGGTAGCACATAACGTTCTTTGGGGTGAAGTAGGGCTATACTGTGAGAAATCTGATTTTTGTAATATATGACTTTTCATAGTTATCAATGATTTTAAATGATGGGAATTTGCTGAGAAGACTTGAAAGCTGTAGATTCAAATAGCATAAAAAGGGCTAAGCAAGATCACCATGTTGACTCAGTAACCCGGCTTAGAAGTTACTGCTTGTGACAGTTATAAGTAATGAAGTCGTGTGCAATAATCATAACTAAAACCATTAACTGCATGAAAGTTTTACCGCAGCACCATTTTGTCTTCAGGATCTTTTTTTCATTGTGATAAATAATGAACTGGTACCTAAACCACAGTAAATGATTTATACTCATTATGGCATTTCAGGAGCTGTACAGATAGTGAAATGGTCTGCTTAGTGTTAGTACAAACAGACAGGATGGAGGGAAGACATATGGGAATAGATCTTGCTCGACTCAAAATGTATAGCAGCTAAGAAGCAAACTCAGTAATATAATTACTTCTTTTCCCCAAGGAATCTTATTATATGTCTTCTAATGCACTGCTCACGTTTCTTTTTAGAAATTTAAAAAATATTTAAACATTTAACATTAGAATTAAAAAAAATATAAACACACGTCCCCTAAATTTTCTAAGTGTTTTGTGCCAATCTCTTAGACTTATAAATGCCCCTCCCCCAAGCAGTATCTGCATCTAAATTTGTGACTTTCAAAATAGATTTTCACCAGGCTCCAGCTAGTCTTTACTTTCTAGGTATTTGCTATTTGTCCACACTTGCCAGAAATCATCTGACACTGCTTCTAAATCCTATTATAATGCTTGAAGTGAGAGGTTTTGAGAGAAAGTAGTAACGAGTCTGCTGATCAGATCAGAGATTTATTTCATGCTGTTCTGTTACCTAGCCGGAACACAGCCGCTCATCCCAGATGTGGGCTTCCTCTAACTCACCCACTTGCCCCCAAATACTTTGATGGACCTCAAGTGGCTTTTCCGTATGGAGAAATTATGTTTAAGTGATGGCATTTT
>NW_009937722.1:20383-49192 GCF_000696875.1 Nestor notabilis
CAGAAGAAACAATGACCTACCATAGCTGCATGGCTGTCTAGGTGCCGGTTAGTTTTAAGGAAACCTTCTTTCTGTAGGAACTGAAATGCCTCACTTCTCATGTGTTTTTTTTACTATACAGCAAAAGTCTTTCAGTAAATGAAAGACTGCTACTCTTTCAGTAACAGAGACTGGCATGGAGATAACCTCCACAAAGCTCAAATTGTGTATCGGTCTCCCCATCCTCCACCCAGCTACCAAAAATAATTCTGCTGTCTGTCACATGGCCTTCAGCAGTGATAGTGCAAACAAACTGTAGCCTCTGTGACATCTGTGTAAAACTTTAATGGGAAAAATATACGCTTTTTTTAAATTTTTTTTTTATTTTTCCTTCCCTTAATCTATCCACAGCATAATTAAAGGTATTCTTAGCAAGCCCTTGTAAAAAATTGGTAGCAAATCCTTCAACTGTTGTTTTGGGAGGAAACATTAGGGCATACTTTACATATTCTAAATCATACCTCGATTGGGGCATGAGTCCTCAATGAAGACAGGGTACTGTCTTTGCTTTCCCTGCCAAGGTGTGGGCAAGACTTTGTTCCATGACAAGGAAATTTTCACAGCATGCTGCTGTTCTGTGAGCAGAAGCAGGGATTTAAAGCGGGAATATCCGCAGCTGAGCATACACTGAAGTTAATTAGCAATATCTCTCATCTTTCTGCTCTTTGGTGAAATTCAGATCAGCCACCATCTGGCAACTGTTCACACAGAAAGTGTCACACTGTGTATGGGGTGGAGATAGGTACCCAGGACATCATGGTTTCAGAGGTGTCCCATGCCCTGCCCTCCCTGCTCTCCTCCCAGGGCTCAGAGGACCCAGCACAGATCATAAGTGAATCTAGCCTTGAGCATATCAGGGAGCTCCAGCTAAAGGAGGAAGGATACTGCCAGAGTCCGACTGGAAAAAAACCCAGTGCCAGACCCTGTTTCAGTTTGTCATCCCAAGAGTGAAATTAAGATGCAAACGAGGTCAAGTACTATAATTGATTAGTAAATTTATTGCAAAAAGACAGTTATAAAAAAGGGGAATTATTGTAATAAAGGGGATAGCGATAGGACAGATCGGAAAAGAAGTAGAAAATGAAGCAAGGATTTGGGGTGCAGAGAGAGAGAGAGAGAGTCACCACTGCAGATCCAGCAGTGTCCTGGGGATCCATCGTCATCAGTGGTGGGAGTTCTTCAGGGTTTGTAGTTGATATGGGAGCAGTGTCCCCCAGGAGTCTGTAGTAATCATCTGAGGTGGGTGTCCTGGTGGAGGTGTCCTTCAGGAGTTGTTCCCCTTGAAGGTACCCCATGGAGTGTGTCTCGTGGAGTTGCCTTCATGGCGATGCCTTATGGAGGGTGTCCCTCAGGGTCTGTAGTAGTCATCGGTGGAGAGTCTCATGGAGGTGTCCTTCTGGAGTCATCCTCTTGGCGATGGCTCCTGGGCGATGTGCCTCTTGGTGATTACCTTTTCCCTATTTTATAATAAGTGGGGGGAGTACCTCTGTTCTTCATGTCACATATTACATGTTCCTGGTGGACCAGTTTCCCTATTCTTGCAGCCAGCTCTTCAACTGCACGTGGCTGGAGCAGTTCTTGATAATGGGCAATTCCTTGCACCAATCATGGAGGTCTTATCTCAGCTCTTTCCCACTCATCCCTCAGGCAACGGACAGTGGAAGAGTCTTATCTCAACTCACCCATCTCTGAGACAAAAGATAAGTGGAATTCCATCTCAGCTTTTCAGACCAATCTTTGAGACAATGGATAGTGGAGTCTGATTTCAAATCAGTTTCTCACAGGTACATAACCATATAAAAAAGCAAGCTGTCATTGCCAGCAAGCTCGGTGCCACCACTCCTGCAAGGCACAGCTTTCCTGCTGCCCTTTGGCTGGCTCACAGTGAGCAAGCGCCAACTGTTTTCATCTCACATTGCCGGTAATTTCATCCCAGAATCTGGAGCTCTGGGTAGTGGGATGGAAAAGAGGAAGAGACAGTCTGTCAGGGTGAGAAGAGGAGCTTTTTGAGATGCATAGTTTCTTACCAGATTTCACAGATTGCCTGTGGTTTTTGTTGTGGTGATGCTGCATGTAGGAATGTGTCGCATAGGAGTATTGGCACCATGGGGACAGCACTGTCCAGAAGTGCTTAGGCAGGTGAAAAAAGTCAGAGCTATCGATTTTTGTCCTTATTTTAAAGGGTTAATTGATTATTTCTCTTCTCAGATTAATTATTTACACTTGCTTCTCTAGCTCTATTTTTAAAAGGACCATGTAACTTTTTGCACAGATAAGTTATGAATTATTAACATTGCACTACTCAAGCTGTCAGAAGATGAATGAGAGAGAAAGATCTGATGGTCTTGGCAAGTTCAGCACTGCCACATGCTCCGGCACTGGGTTTTCCCCCTTCCCTATGCATGGCATTGTGGCTCTGCCACCCAAAGCCTTACTGGCTGTCAGGCAGCCCAGCTTGGCAGTGCATCACATGTCCTCTGGATCCGCCAAGAAGTTCTCTGTTCCTCTGGAATGGAAAAACGGAGTTGGTCGGTGCAAGTAAGTCAGGAAAAGGGTTTAAGTGGTAAAGAGGTGGAATTGAACAGTTGTGAGTCTTCAAGCAACCTCAAATCAGCACATTTTGCGCTTTTCTGTAAATAACTCATTTCCTTTATGCCATAGGTGAGGACACTTTCACCCACCTTGATCTTTTTGCAAACCCAATTCATGCCAAAGTGCTGGCATGTGCAGCCTCTTTCTTATCCCCATAGGAGTGACCCCCATACCCCCATAGGTTTTGCCGGCAGCTCTATTGCCAGGGAACTCACTGCAAGGCGAGTTTTTCACCTTGTTCCTGTACTCAGCCTGCTGAGAAATGCAGGAAAGGAGACAGATTCTGTTCTGTGGGAGGAGGCGAGGCAAAGCCTTCACTTGGTTTGGGTTTGTGCCTTGATGTGAGAAAGCCGAAAGTTTCTTTTAGGTTCATTCAATCTATAAAAATTATGCCATCTGCATCTAATGGATACATTACCTATGTTTCCTTGGTTTCCTTTTCTTTTTACTGTCTATTTTGTTGCAAGATGAAAGCTTGAGCCCAAATGAGTATAAGCTCTAGAAGATATTCTTACTCGAATATAAAAATTTTAGGTCTTGCTCCAGTGAAGTAGCTGGAGCTGGGGAGGGTAAATTGTGGTGATATTTAGGGACATCAGCATAATGTCTGCGTGGGCAGAAGGAGCACAATGATCCGTCTGAGATTGCCAGATGTACGTATTGGTCTATTTAAGGCTGCTTTCTCAGGGATCACTCCAGAATAGTTACAGTCCAATCTCTTCAGCGTGCTTTTGCTGCAGTCAGCTGTGCCAAGAGAAACTGGGTCTTGTGCAGAGATTGGTGAAGGCAGCTCTCCCCACCATGGCTGTCTGCAGAATTCAGGATAAATTCCCATTCCTGATTTCAGTGGTGTCAAAATGGCAGACTTACAAGTGATGAAGGAGGGAATAAAGTAATTAAATGACATGATAAACAGTTCTAAAGCAGATTTACATCTGAAAGCCTTTAAGTTCCTTTTCTCTTTGACGTGTTTCATTATTATAATATATTTTTCTATCAAAAAAAAAATAATTGAGGATTGTTTGTCCATGTCCCATTTCAGTTCTCAAGAGTTTGGTCCTTCATAGAATAGTTTGGGTTGGAAGGGACCTTTAAAGATCATCTAGCTCAACCCCTCCTGCAATGAATAAGGGCATCTACAACTATATCAGGCTGCTCAGAGCCCTGACTAGCCTTACCTTGAATGTTCCCAGGGATGGGGCATCCACCACCTCTCTGGCCAACCTGTGCCAGTGTTTTACCACCCTCATCATAAAACATTTCTTCCTTGAGTCCAATCTAAATCTACCCTCTTTCAGTGTAAAACCGTTGCCCCTTGTCCTATCACAGTAGACCCTACTAAAAAGTCTGTCCCCGTCTTTCTT
The DNA here is from genome assembly GCF_000696875.1 of Nestor notabilis. NCBI lineage: Eukaryota > Metazoa > Chordata > Aves > Psittaciformes > Psittacidae > Nestor > Nestor notabilis. The sequence goes on from NW_009937722.1 coordinate 24,379, forward strand.
ATAAGCCCCCTTTAAGTACCGAAAGGCCACAATAAGGTCTCCCCAGGGCCTTCTCCAGGCTGAACAACTCCAGCTCTCTGAGCCTGTCTTCATAGGAGAGGAGCTCCAGCCCTCTGACAATCTTTGTGGCCCTCCTCTGGAACCACTCCAATAGGTCATGTCTTTCCTATTCTGAATGACTCCAGAGCTGGATGCAGTACTTCAGCTGGGGCATCATGAGACTGATGTAGGGGACAGAATCACCTCCCCTGACCTGCTGGTCATGCTTCCTTTTGGTGCATCCCAGGATACGGTTGGCTTTCTGGGCCACAAGCACACATTTCTGACTCATGCCCAAGTCCTTCTCAGGGCTGCTCTCAATCCCCTTATCTCCCAAGCCTGTGTTAATACCAGGGATTGCCCCAGCCCACGTTCAGGACCCTGCACTTGGCCTTATTGAACCTTGGTGCTATCTGCAAACTTGCTGAGGGTGCTCAATCTCACTGCCTGTGTCATTTATGAATATACTAAACAGTACTATCCCAACACAGAACCCTGCGGGACTCCACTTGTCACTGATCTCCATCTGGACACTGAGCCGTTGACCACTACTTTCTGGATGAGACCATCCAAACAATTCCTCTTTCGCCACACAGTCCACCAATCAAATCCATATCACTTCAATTTAGAGAAGGATGTTGTGAGGGACTGTGTCAAAGGCCTTGCAAAGTCCAGGTAGATGACATCTGTAGTTCTTTCCTTGTCCACTGCTGTAGCCACTCTATCATAGAAGGCCAGTAGGTTGGTCAGGCTGTCTCAAACCACCTCCCTGTCCTCCATGTACCTTAGCATAGCTTCTAGGAGGATCTGTTCCATGATCTTCCTTCTTTCCCGCTGCCATGCTCATGCATCCTATATGACAACTTTATTAATTTGTTGATTATTCCCAAATCAGAAGAATATCTGAAGGGGGCCTACAAGGATGCTGGGGAGGGACTCTTCATTAGGGACTCTAGTGGTAGGACAAGGGGTAATGGCTTTAAACTTAAACAGGGGAACTTTAGATTAGATATAAGGAAGAAGTTCTTTACAGTGAGGGTGGTGAGGCACTGGAATAGGTTGCCCAAGGACGTTGTGAATGCTCCAACCCTGGAGGTGTTCAAGGCCAGGCTGGACAGAGCCTTGGGCGACATAGTTTAGTGTGTGGTGTCCCTGCTCATGGCAGGGGGGTTGGAACTAGATGATCTCAAGGTCCTTTCCAACCCTAACTATTCTATGATTCTATGTACTGCATATTGCTACAAGTATCACAAACTGTGGGCAGTTATAGAGAAAGGTTCCCACATTAGTCTGAAACGTAGGTCCTGTATTACTTATCAGTATGTGAAATGCTGGAAATTACCTGTGGGAAGGAGATTACTGTTACACCTTGACCATTATGCATCAAAATGCATCTTTGAAATTCCCAGCACACCAGTCCTCCGTTTTGGTGTCCTTCATCTCCTCACAAGGCTTTCCTCTTTTCCCTTTTACTGGTCCCTCGTTGCAGGGATTCTCAATATCTTTTGTTCCTTCCCTCTCTTCTTCACTTTTAAAAGTGGGTGTTGATTGGATCCTGGCACCTTTATTCCAGGTCATCAGCCAACATAATTGAAGGGGACAGGACCACTAATTAGAATGCAAACGTTGTCATTCTTATCATATTACAATCTGGTCTTTAAAATTGAAGCTGTCTTTTCACCCCTTTCCTGGTCTGCAACTGGTTTGATTCCTCACTTAGTCACTCTAGCTCTTGCTCTGTGGTCCTGGTGTTGAGTTTTACTCAGCAGCTCAGAGAGGAGAAGGGGGACAATGTGAGATTTCCACTTGGGCAGTCAGGAGAGGAAATAGTTCAGATAAATCGCCCACCACTAACAGCTCATTTTACTCCTGTCTCAGAAGTGGGAACTGCTGGGTGAGGAGGATGTGGCAGTAACCGCTTGGAGACTTGTGATGGGGGATGAGGTATAGAAAGCCTTGGAACACTTCTGAGTTAGCTTTAATTTTCTTTTAGAGAGGCTTCTTATGGTGCAACTGCTCATAGCTGATTATCCATAATCAAGACATTTCAAACAAAGCCATTAAGACTGATAATTCTACTGTCTCACTGAAATCCTTCATAAAGGTTTAAAGCCTTAAACCAGATTGGCAGGTTGACATTTGCAAGAATTGTTTTTACTATGTGAAACTGATAGCACAAAAAAGACTAGGCATCATTAAGGATTTATTGAGTTTCTATTTTCTCTGTGAAGTACTGACTATTATTTTCAAATGAAAGATTTACCGTAATGAAATCATTAGTGACTGTGCATTTAGGTTTGGGTTTTTTTGACAGCATTCCTAGCTATTACAGCCAAGCAGTCAGACTCTGGCTTTAAAGCATACATAGCAGTGACAACTTACCTTTTCCTCTTTGATAGGAGATGGAGAATTTGACCATAAGTGAGCAGATGTCCAAATGATCATAGCTACCTGCAGGGTGTTTTTTTAAGCTCATGGTATAATATCTCTTTGGCTTTTTACTGTGTTTGCCTTCTTTAATTGCAGACTTAGGGGTTTTTTATGACTGAGTGTGCATTACAAAAGCAGCCTTGGGAAGTGATGTGATGAAGAAATGCAAAATGAAATATCACTTACTGTCCAACTAGGGGAAAATCAGTCCAAATCAGGCCGTGTTAAGCTTTTTAGGACTTTAGCATTCAGATCATGGGAATTTTGAAACATTGGAGAAATTGATGACAGTACTTACATATTTACAAGGGATTGGAGGTAGGGGAATTGCATCCCTGGAGGTGACACAGGTCTGATTGCTGTCTGTCTGCAGTTTTCAAAAACGTGAGAGAAGCTGGCTATGCAGCCAGGGCAAGTCAAGCCTTCCCAGGTAACAGTGGCAATCTCCAGAGGCAGACTGCCCAAAGAGAAGATTTTTTTCTGTCTCAAACCATTGATTATTTTTACAGACCTAAGAAATCCTTCAGACTAACACATAGGCATCAAAGCACCCATTGCTTTTGTTTGATGTTCATTAGCAAACAAGTGTGTGAGGTTTGATAAGGTAATTTGATTACAGCCAAATAAAATACCAAGGTTTCAGTACTTTGCAATTGTGGGTACTCTCAATAGTGGGCTTTAAAAGCCTCCAATTACTGTCTTCTTGTGGAGTGCCTACTCCTACCCACATGTGGGATCCAACAACCACACAGTCCCTTTTCCCATCTGCAGTACCCTTTTGTCAACCCCAGACTGTCAATTCAGAGTTGCAGCAACAGGTAACAAACTACATTCTGGAACAGGTGAAGTACAGCATGCTGCTTTAAAAGGGTATTTTTTTGTCTTGAAAATGGTATGTAAAGCAGTGTCCAGGGCTTATTGTTTGATTAAACAGACCTTCAAAGTAAATGTTGAGTGTACTGTTTGATTATCAGTCCTGAAATCTCAGCATGGGATGAAGTTTGTTCGTAAACAACAGTAAAAACACGTTCTGCTGAACAGAATGTATTCCTTGGCACAGATCAACTCTTCTCTGCTGTGATCAGTAGAGGTAGCCTCTTCTTACAATAACACATCTGAGGACACTGGCCAACCCACCAGCTTTTACCTTTGGTAGCAGATACTAATCCATTTGTCTGCCAGGAGGAATAGAAGAGAATACATTTCATAGAATCGTAGAATAGTTAGGGTTGGAAAGGACCTTAAGATCATCTAGTGCCATCCCCCCTGCCATGGGCAGGGACATCACACTAAACCATGTCGCCCAAGGCTCTGTCCAGTCTGGCCTTGAACACCGCCAGGGTTGAAGCATTCACAACTTCCTTGGGCAACCTATTCCAGTGCCTCCCCACCCTCACTGTAAAGAACTTCTTCCTTATATCTAATCTAAAGTCCCCCTGTTTAAGTTTAAAGCCATTACCCCTTGGCCTACCACTAGAGTCCCTAATGAAGAGTCCCTCCCCAGCATCCTGGTAGGCCCCCTTCAGATACTGGAAGGCTGCTATGAGGTCTCCACGCAGCCTTCTCTTCTCCAGGCTGAACAGCCCCAACTTTCTCAGCCTGTCTTCATACGGGAGGTGCTCCAGCCCCCTTATCATCCTCGTGGCCCTCCTCTGGACTTGCTCCAACAGCTCCATGTCCTTTTGATGTTGAGGACACCAGAACTGGACACGACACTCCAAGTGAGTGTCTCATGAGAACAGAGTAGAGGGGCAGGATCATCTCCTTTGACCTGCTGGTCACGCTTCTTTTGATGCAGCCCAGGATACGGTTGGTTTCTGGGCTACAAGCACACACCGAAGCCAACTCATGTCAAGCTTCTCATCAATCAACACCCCCAAGTCCTTCTTCGCAGGGCTGCTTTGAATCTCTTCTCCGCCCAGCCTGTAGCTGTGCCTGGGATTGCCCTGACCCAGGTGTAGGACCTTGCACTTGGCTTGGTTAGACTTCATGAGGTTGGCATCAGCCCACCTCACAAGCGTGTCCAGGTCCCTCTGGATGGCATCCCTTCCCTCCAGCGTATCAACCGAGCCACACAGCTTGGTGTTGTTGGCAAACTTGCTGAGGGCGCACTCAATCCCACTGTCCATGTCACCGACAAAGATGTTAAACAACACAGATCCCAACACCGATCCCTGAGGGACACCACTCGTTACTGGTCTCCAACTGGACATTGAGCCGTTGACCACAACTCTTTGCGTGCGGCCATCCAGCCAGTTCTTTATCCACTGAGTGGTCCATCCATCAAATTGATGTCTCTCTAATTTAGAGACAAGGATGTTGTGCGGGACAGTGTCAAATGCTTTGCACAAGTCCAGGTAGATGAGGTCAACTGCTCTGCCACTGTCCATCAGTTCCCTAGCCCCATCATAGAAGGCCACCAAATTGGTCAGGCAGGATTTCCCCTTAGTAAAACCATGTTGGCTGTCACCAACCACCTCGTTTTTCCTTTCCTTTCTTTGCTGAGCATGAGGGGGAACTACATGTACAAGTGTTCCTCTTGCAAAACAGTTGCCTCATCTGCCATATGGTGCATAGGACAGTTGCACGGTGCTTCCCTACTTGCAGATATAGCAGCTGCAGGTTGCTGTCTCTCTCCTGCTGCCTGCTCCTGTTGTTTGGTGGGTTTGAAGCATTTGCTAAATGAGGGACATTGGACCCAAAAGCTCAAAGTGAAAATTCACCTTTGACAATGAACTTAGTTCTTACAGGATTTAATAGTTATCTGGGATTGCGCATGTCCTCTGTATTTCGCCTCACAGTCATCTGCAGAGTTCTCATGAAAGGGAAGCAGGAGGGGGAAGAAGATTATAATGCCCAGATTTTTAGAGAGCTGATGGTACGAAGGGTGGGATTTTGGAAACAGAACAGCTCTTTCAGATATAAAACATAATAAATTGCATCAGCATAATGTTGCTCAGCAGAAGCAAGTGAGTAGCAGAAAAGGAATGTAATTTCAATTATGCTGTAAGTTCACTTTCAGCTGGCGCAGACAGTTATCAGAAGGCAGGCAGAATTTCCTTCCTAACCTTAATAAAATACAAGCACTCTGGTTTTAATTTGCAATTGGCGTTTCTTCTTTGGTGCAGCAAAGTTTGGAAGACACCTTCCCCCCTTCTTTGGCATGAAGTTTATTTGCCTAGAAGCGTTATCTGTTTGTATTATTCATTCCCTGTTTTTTACAACATGAATTTCCGGTGATGATCTCATGATGTTTATGGCGTTCCTTCCAATAGTGTAAACAGAGGCTGATGCCTTCTTTTCATATTTGGGTGTGGTAGGGAATAGCCACATGCAAACTGTAGCTCAGCCACTCCCAGGGAGCCATATCTAATGTCAGTTTGAGACTCATTCCAGGTGCCAGGTAAATCCTCTGCTAACACTATCCGAGGTTTGTCTCCACTGAGTTCCAAGGGAATTTACACAGTAGTGGGAAAAGATAAATTAATAAAGAAGAGAGCATGCTGAAAATAAATATAAATAACTATGGATTATCATTTCAGTTACAACAAAGAAAAGTTATTGAGGAAAAAAATCAGGAATGTTCAGGGCTGTTGTGTATGCAAGAATTTCCAGTAATCTTAAACAGATTTTCAGCCAATATAACTACTTAAAGTATGAGTAGCTCTTTCATACTCACAAAAATGAAAGGAAGGTGCTTCAGAGTGTTTACTGACATTTAGTAATGCATTCGGGGCTACCAAAATGTGTTCAGTCAGAGATCCTCACTGTAATTCACCAAAGTTAATAAAATACATCATGGAGTTCTCTGTGTGATTTATTCCAGGCTTACTGATGGGGAAAAGAGAGGCACAGGAGTACTTAAAACATACACTACTCTTTGTTGGTTTTGTGCCTGATCTCTTGAGTAGGGATAGCCATTGGGCTTTGAGGCTCAACTACTATGCAATGAATTCTTATCCTTTTAGTGCAACTACAGTAGTTTGTCCAGGGATATGTTTGAAGACAGCTTTATGTTTTATTTTGTTTTTCAGATTAGAATTGTTATGTATGTGTGTGGCTGAAGAGTTTCTGCCTGTTTTGTGTATCCTTTCGTTGACAGCACTCCAAATCACAGCTTTTAACAGCAGTCTTTAAAATCCCCATAATTTCTCCTTGGTGTTTACTGCAGAAAATGTTTCTTCTGCTGCTAACTTTGCTCCTCCAGTCCAAGACAAAGTGACTTTTATGCTGGCACAGAGGGTTGCCGGAGGCAGAAGCTATTACAGAATAACTTGCTGGGTAAGCAGCATAAACAAGTCACCAGTCTGTGAAACTCAGTGCTACATGGTTATCACCAAAAGGCAAGGCTATGGGGAGACTCAAAGCAGACTAGGCATGCATCTGTATGAAATGAGCAACCGGACCTGTCATACGAATGCAAATATTACCACAAGTTTTAGGAATGAAGGCAGCACTGGATTTAGGATTGAAGTGTACATTAAATTTGGAGGTTTACCTGGGTTCCCATTAGCTTGAAGGGATTTCCTGCAGAAGCTTCTTCTTTTGGGCGGTGATGATCCCTAGCTTGCTTCCCAAAGGGAATGTGCAGATGTCTCTCAGCCTGATATGCATAACTTTGCTAAAAACATATTGAAGCTGAGAAGCTTCACAGCTCCAAATCCCTAACAGAAGGGATTACATCTGAATCAGCCTTGGATTGGAACTCCAGTTTCATAGTCTTCCTTCATCTGAGCTATTAGGAATCTTCATTCAAATGTCAAAAGTCCATTTCTGTAATGTGCTTTGGCAACTCAATTTTTTTATTCTCAAAAGAGCTTCCGGACATGACTGGCTTTTCTTAGCTGATGCTTATCTTCCCCTCAGGAACTTTAATTAAAAATAGTACATCCTACTAATGCAGTTGCTTGTGTAATTTTTCTCTGGCAAAATAAATTAAATTTGAGGCTGTATCAAGTTGCTGCTTATTGATGGGTTTTTTTCTTTTTTTTTGGAATAGAAACTGCTAGATGAACATCTAATTAGTAATTCCACTGAAACAATGTCTTTATTTTTAGTACTTTCTCCCAATAGTGAAAGAAGGAATTATAATGTTATGGAATTTCTAGGAAGTCTGAGAGTCTGGTTTTTTAGTTGGTGCATGGCTTTAACAAGCCTTTTTAGCAAGGTTTAGGCTATCGTCGTGGTTGTATCAGTTTAATCCTGACTGTAGTAAAATAGGATTTAGTGCTGCTCTGTACCTTCCCAACAGAGTTGGAGTAAACAGGATTTGTGTGGGTAGGTATCTGAGGAACAGCTGTGTAACAGATCTACAGTAACTCATGGAGCCTGTGGGCAGCAGCATCATGGGGGGATTTGGGCTCTGGGTTCATGCAGGGGAAGAGCTGCCACCCAGTGCCAGCCTCCTTCTCCAGGATATGAAGGGATGGACATGGTGCAGCAGAGCTCAGCTCAGCCTGCTAGGCACCACACTTTGTGCTGGGATGGAGAAGCCAAATCTAGAGAGAGGTCGAGATCCACACAGAGATGTGTATAGTCCTTCTCTATGATCACTGAAACAGGTCAAAAAGTATTCTTCAAGTTTTTAGGTCCTTTGGACAGGGGTTATATGAAATCTGTTGGTCCCTTCCTTACATTTATCAGATCTAATGCAGGAAAAACAAGAGTAGTAGGTATGACTGAGGCATAGGAGTTGTTCTTACACAGACAGGAAGTAAAAGGAAGGAACTGGACAGAACAAGAGCTGGGTGTACAGGCTGATGGCACTGCTGAGGAAGTGAGAAGAGGACAAGAACTAATCCCATGCCACCTCAGCACTGCTTGGAAAATTCAACCCAGAAGATTTTGGGATTTTATTATATCTTTATTTATTATTATGCTGAATTTCATAGTGTCCTGAGTCACTTGACAAAGGGACCAGTGGTGGTTTTTCTTATCTTCTATAGGCTAGAATTGATAGGTAGGTAGGATTAAAAGCTTTTTGTACGAGTTCAGTAAATAAAGCAGAGCTTAACTGCTTTCCACAAACTGCCAGTCTTCATGCAAACCTTCACAGTAAATTCACCTTGCCTGACTTATTCCTTTCCTCTGCCCAGAAATAGGTAACATCATCAGCTGGTTCCTTGGATCACCTGTCATTTTAATGCGCATGGTTAAATACTCATGTATTTTACTACAATTTTAGAGAGTGCTGCATTGTCAAAGAAGCTGTGCCTTTGGAACATGGGCTTCCTTTATGATTGTTTCCTTTGTGGACACATGCTTATATCATCCTGCTAGCATGCAGAAGATGTGACTTTCTTGTCCACCTCTCAGTGTGTGGACACATGCTTGCTGGGTGCTGGAATTACTTGCCTGAGCTCACTAGAACGGTGCCTGCCTGAGATCGCACGCCTCGTGGGTTGGTGCTAGTGGAGCCAGGGCTGCAGTGTGGTAAATCCCTAGGAACAAAGCCACCCTTGGAGCTGGAGTCCGGGAAGGAGCCATGCACCTGAACCTGCAAAGGCAGCGTCCAGCATGTCCTTCTAATGCTGCCCTCACTGAAGGATTGCTCAACGGTAGCACCAGGCTCCTTCTCTCACCCTGTACACAGCACATGGGAGAATGGAGCAGAGTTACTGTTTGCACCCAAAATGGCCCCAAGCAGTAACAACTTTTCTCCCCACTAGCTGTGAATTTGGAAACAAGGATAGTCTTGAAATGGGTCTTACGGTGTTCCTGGTGGGTAGGATCTGGGAGGCTACCTGAGAAGGAAGTATATGCTTCCTATCACACCTCTCTCTTTGCATCAAATCTGACAGAGTGATTAATCACTGACTTGCAAAGAACCTTATTCATCAGGTTAGTGGTGAGACATGATTTTGTTCTTCTTCAGGAATTTGGTATGCTTCATATGTCTACTTCTGACTCTTGTTCTTTGTGTTCAGCGGGAATTCAGGTGGCAGATGGAAAAGGTGACATGGGGAGGTCTTTACCAAAAAGTTGAAAAACTGAAGGTTTGAACTTCCTTGGAGGCTCTTCCTTTGAGTCAATATTCAAGGACATGGAATAGCAGGGAATTACTGATATCAACCCCAAAGTTCTTTTGACCCACGGCACAGGTTCTAGCTCTACACATGGTCTTCTCTAGGTAAAAACTGAGTATTAGAGGCACACAGAAACTCCAGTGGGAACTGTCTGGAGCTGTTAACAAACTTTGCTTTCTGGCATGCCCATGCCTTAGACCTTTGCAAACACACAGAGTATTCTTCTGGGGATGCAGAGATGTGTATTCCAGCAAATCTGTTACAGTATGCAGTGGACGCTAAACAAGAAATTCTTGAACAACTGGAGGTGGGAAGTCTTCAGCATTTTCCATCGTAAATGTTAATGTATGTAGCAGACAGAAGGAGTATTATATAAAAAGTTAATGTTTTCAGATTTTTCTGGTGCTGACCTACAGCAAGGAGGCCATTATTTGCATTATTTCCATGGTATTTTTTTCATAGGAGGGGGGTGAAAGCAAAGAATAGAGATTTTAACTTAAAGCCATTTGTTCCTGTGAAAGTATGATTTAAAATGAAAACCTGTTTACAGGTAGAAAGACATGAAATCAAGGTCTGGCAAGGTAGAAATAATTTTTGTTTATAAATAAAACTTCCAGTTAGAGATAGGTATGCCCAAATTTTTCTGGAACGCTTTTTCTGTCAGAGAGACCATTATAAAATACTAGGTTTCTCTACCTTGATTGCAAAGGTATTATCATTTTATGTGGCCCCAAAATATCCCAAATACTTAACGGAAAAGGCAGAAGACAGTTCTTCTGTCATATTCTACAGTTTAAAAGTGAAGCTTACATTAATTGTTTTAACAACTCATGAATAATTTTCTAAACCATTGGCTGCAGTATATCTGAAATTTTAGCAATGATAAACCCTCTAATAATGTTTCCCTGAGACATGAGTGGAACATAAATATAATGTAAAAGAGGATTTATGCTGAGAAGACAAACTTGTTTATGGGTACACATGGAAAGAGATTGTAATAAAGTCTTACTCAAAGCTCCTGCATACACTCAGACTGTGGGCAGGTCTCCTATTTATGTGTGAGTCGGGAATATATTACCAACTGGGAAAAGGCAAGCAATGTTTGCAATCTCTCCCAGTTTTCTCATGTAACGTGGCTGCAGCACTGTTCTCACTAGCAGACTCTCTTTCTTAATTTAGCAATGATAAAGTACCTCTGTAAACCAAGAAGTTTCACACTGCCTTGCACAGTGGCAATGACATCTAAAAAAAGCCCTGTTTTCTGTCTTTGATTGAGTTGCTTTTTACATTCTGGTAAGGGTTGTTCTAGCCATTTTCCAGAATGTTGTGTGTATATCAAATACGTTAAGATCAGCAGCTGCAGTTTAAGTAGCTTCTTGTGCTGTTTCCAGAATTCATGGCTAACTCAAGGAGGCCTGTGTCTCAAAAGAGCAGAAACAAACAAATCCAAGTCAGAAGCATGTACAGTGTTTGTGAAAACAGAAGGTGCATTTCAGTTTGGCCAGCTGAGTCACAACGTGGAGGGTCATGGTGCAGCCCTTTCTTATGTGCCATGAGACATCATACTCACTTGGACGGGAAGACCCACTATATGCTTCTGACTGGTACAGACTCTCACTTGCCTCCAGAAGTCTCTCAGCTATCAGACACAGGGGTTTACCAAGGTGTGATTGTAGACATCATCTTTATTATCTTAAGTCTGCTTCTCTTGATCCTTGCTGCTTTCTGGTTTCTATGTGGATACAGACAAACCTTGAAAACGAGGGTGGTCTGAAGTTGTAACTGCAGTTCTGCATAAGCCCAGTGACGTGTAAGCCTGCCATGTTGCTGTTGAGGGCTGTATATGCTGCTAGTCTTAGGGTACCTTTTTAAGCAGGGATGCTTCTCAGGAGCAATCAGGGATAAGTCACCATTAATTAGTCATCGTACACAGAGGTAGAGAACGCTGTATCTCTATTCACACTGAGTGGTCTGTATTGAAAGATTAAGCTCAGGACAGAGTGGGCAAAGTCCTTCTGATTCCTCATGTTCTGACCATATTGGTGAATTATGTGAAGAGGGATTCAATTAGTCCTTTGAAGTTGTGTATCTTCTTAACCCACTGGAACAATTCTTGACTCACAGTCCCTCTGTAAGCCAGCATTCATTACTTGAGGTAATCTTAGGAGACTGCGTTGGGTTCCTGTCCAGAACATCAGAAACTTCAGAATGGGATTTCCAGTTTTGGGAACAGGTGTGTGATTCCCATTCATTATATGTAGTACTGGCCTCGATCCTTTTTCTTTGAGTGAATTTTCATTCCTGGAAGCTTACATGACGCAGTCTTTTGCTCAGTGTGAGCACAGAACAGGTGAGCCTGACTAACAGTCCATTAATGTTATAATAAGATGCTTAAGTGAAATTGAACACAGCTAGTAAAGACTGTAATGGATAAGTAAAAATATCTATGCTGTCTTATTCAACCCTTTAGATAAAATATGCAGATGTAGGGCGCATAGAACATACAGCCATAGTGTACGTTATGACTGTCACTTTATGACATCTGTGGAGGTATATAAGCAATGTTAAGCAGAAAAAGAAAATGAATGTACGGGTTGTCTTGTCACACCATCTCTCTCCCTAAACTTTTTTTTTTTGCCAACTGTAAGCAAGTGGATGTGTAAAATATGGTATTTCATCTTCTTAAAGTGACAAACTGCCAACTGGATAGGTTTTACACCACCCCAAATTTGCTTTCACCTGCATTCCATAATAAGCCCTGTGCCCCTTTAGGCAGTAACCCCCGTATTTTGCATGGCAGTCCAGGAAGAAGTTTTCTTCTGCTCAGTACTTCATGGATTTCATGCCAGGGACAACAGCTTAATTTTCTCCTTTGATGGATCACTCATCGAGATCTGATTGCTCTGATTAGGTTACTTGGTTTCCTCCACCTATCATCATTCCTCTGACCCTCTTCAGGTCTTTATGCTTATTGTGATAAAGCCTTTAATCAGAGGACCTTACACCTTCATTTTTTGTTCTTTATTTTTTTCCATTTCTTGAGGTGTAGCTTTTTTATAACAATATCCTTGGTATTCATGGGTCAGTCAGTCTCAGACTAAATAAAATTAGCAATCTGGCAGTGGATGCCAGGGGGTAACTAGGCTGTTCTGAGACCTTCTCCCTCCCAGGCCACATTGCCATCAATACCACTTGGGCTCATCATTTAATGAAAAAAAATATTTAAATTGTCATGTTGTTTAATGTTCCCAGAGGGAACAACTTTGAATAGAGCTGCCAGGACTTACTCTGGGTTATTGTGAAGGTTTTAGGCCTTTTTCTTCTTCTACTAGATTGTAAAACCAGAAATATATGTCCTGTCGGTTGATGAACACATGCCCTGGAGTACTCGCTTTTCCTAGAGGAGCAGGAAAATCTGCTCTACCAGTTCACTCTTGAAACCCTTCCTTTTGTAAAAAGTGTAGCACTGTGCTCTGGTTATTCCAGCATTGCTACTGCATAAGTAGTATATTTGTAGCTTCTAGTATTGCAGCTGTTCACGCCTTCAGCTGCATTTTCAGTAATTAGAGAGACAATAATGAGGAAAAAATGTCTGTGTAGGAAGTACATTTTTTGAGATCTCTTCAGACTTAGACAGTTGGAGTAATGAGGAGCAGATGAATGCTAACATGTTTTTGAAGTCCTCTTTTAGTGAAGCAGCTTTGCTTGGAGCAGTTGCCCACAGTGTCTTTAGAGACAAGTGGACGTACTCAAGGTGATAACCCACTAGATAAGCAAGAGTCAGTTAAGCTTTACTCACCATCAGAAGAGAAAGTTATGCCAGTTTGGTTGCTCTTAGCAGTTCCTGTTTGTATGTTTTCTGTTGCTTGATCAAAGAAAAATTTGGTTACTGTTGGCTTTGTGCATTGCTTTAGCACACTGTATAGCACACTGGGTAGCACACTATACAAACCAGGTTTGACCAACTTCTTTCTCTTAATGCAGGGATCTGAACCAGCTTCCTGGTATGTGGGACTGTGCTCATTAAATATAGCTTACTAAAAGAGATGTAGCTCCTGTACCACCTTGGTTTGTACATTTTAATGTTATTTAATGTTGCTGTTGACCTCTGACAGCAGGTTTGTATCTCAAAAATGCTGGGTTAGTACTAGCTCAAGTCTCATTATGCCTCTTTTCATTGCATGTCACTGACGTCTCAAAGCCTTATGGGGAAAGCATCAGGCTGAAGAAAGAGTGGCCACATGTAGTTATGAGCTATACATTCTTGTGAGACTTTCATGGCAGCAGGATATGTCAGTCATTTCTCCATATATGTCTCCTTTCACTCCCTAAGTCTGGCAAACTGAACTTCAGTTTAAGCATCAGAAAATGCCATTGCTGACAAAGCTCCTTAGCAAAGTGTTCATCTGGGATGAATGCTTGCCTCACCGAAGTCCCACTGTGAGTCCAGATGCAGCATTCTTCATTTACTACTTGGCATAAAACCACGCACAGGCTCAGATGAGATTAAAATTAATATCAGAAGGTGGTTGGAGAGAAACGATCAAGTTCTACCTTCCCATCCAAAGAAACGTCCTTCCCTGGCTTCACTTCTCAGGTCTGAGTTGGCCCATTCTTGCTGATTTGAGACAACAGATCAAAGGAACAATGGATCCAAAAATAACCACTCATGTGTACGCAGTCCTCATTTTGCAATTCATTATACTCTGTTTTTTTTACATTTTGGAACATTCTCTTTGCATGGTGCATAGGCATTGCCTAGCTGCTCAGATTTAAGATTGTGATGGTGCTGCTTGAAAACAGGCCAAAAAAATCTGAAGTCCTGAAGGGACCACAAAACTTCGTATTTGAGGTCTGAAACTAGTCTATAGCTGGTAAGAATAAAGAGGAGACTTCCTTGCTGGGCAGATTATCCCTATTAACTTACCACCAAGCTTCTTACCTATTTCTCTGAAGCAGCTGATGGTGTCTGCAGCAGAGACGTAGTACCAGAAGATGGATGGACAACTTGATGATTCTCTGTGTCCTCTTCTTACATTTCTGCTAAAATGGTGTTCACATTTACAGGCATTCAAGGACACTCTATTGTCCTGAAATGGATGCATTCCTTTGAGAGACACAAATTGGGTAAGGCAGACCAGGGAGAGTCCATCCCAGTTTATGTATTTATGAAAAGCTTTTGCTGACGGTGAGCCTTTCCTTTGTTTTTTCTAATTTGTATTCAGCGTCTTTAAATTTGTAATAGAAGAATGATCCCATATGAAGAATTCAGTATTGGTCACTCATTTCACAGCTGTGGCCATAGTTTTCTTTCTTAATAATGAGTGTAATTATCACCAGTGACGCTTGTTTATGGGGGGGCTTCATAGTTTGGATAGTTTGCACCTTCTCTATCTCATGGGCATGACACATTTTATTTTTTCATTTGCTAAGATAGCTACAGTTATTTTTATTGCTTTAAAAATATATCTGATAAGTACTAGCATTAAAATTAGATTACATTAAAATGATACGGTCATCAGCGAAAAACTGTTTGGGGAAAAAGAAAATGTCAGTATAAATAGCCAATTTTCACGAAGAAGACAGACAGATGGTTTGCTCGTTAGCAATAGACTCCTGAAATGCCCTCTCCTGCTTTTCCTTTATTCTGTAGCTAGGCACCCTACTGTTTGGTAGATCAGTGTCTGAGGAGCTGCTTGCTGGCCCTTAGAAACTTTAAATCGAATCCTGTGATTGCACAGTGTTCAGGAGAGCATGGAGTGGGCTGGTGACCTTCTGTTAGGTGGAGGGGATTAATCAATCATCTCTCAGACAGAAAACTCCTGGGAATCCAGCAAGAGCTTGGAGTGCCCAGTCCAGCATGGGACTGATGTCAGATTTCGGTCTACAGATAAGATGGAAGGGGTATTGCTGTTCTTGTGATGTGGAGATTGCAGACATTTGCGGAGAGCCAGGACAGTGCATTTCCCTACTAAATAACATGATTGACTAACATGCTGTCTTGCCTTTCCAGAAGTAACTTGGAAGAACTGGTAGGACAGGGAAGAGCGATTTTAGTTATGGACTAGATCAGCAGCAGCTAGGGCAACCTTCAAGTAGCCTCATTAATTGTTGGAATCATAGAGTCACAGAATATCTTGATTTGGAAGGGAACCATAAGGATCACTGAGTCCAATTCCCTGCTCCTCACAGGACTACCCAAAATTAAACCATATGACTAATAGTGTCATCCAGATGCCCCTTGAACTCTGACAGGCTTGGTACCATGACCACTTTTGCATGAGCCTGTTCCGGTGACCGACCACCCTCACAGTGAAGAGCCTTTTCCTAATGTCCAGTCTGAACATCCCCAGACACAGCTTCACTCCATTGCTGGTTGGAGTGTTACTTTCAAGTACTTTCTTGTTTTAAGCGGCGTTGTCTCTTACTGCCAGATAGTTCTCACTGCTGTCATGCTGCTCTGTCTACTTACAGAAGTCCCTAATTCCTTTTGCTTTTATAACTACATTTACCTTACAACTGATCTCTTCTTGGGTTCTTTGCAAATGTGGATTTCCAGACTATACCCCTTTTCTTTCCTGGGCTAGACCTTCCGCGTGTATCCATTTCCAAATGAAGGGAAGAACCACTTGTGAGGTGGGGGGAAGGCAGTCCTAACCTCTGTAGCCTGTCCTACCGGAATTTGGACCCTGCAAGCTCCTGGGAAGCCCCTGGTAGCAACTAATAGAAGTGACTTGGAAAAAAGTCCAAAGCAGCCTTTATGGTCTTGCATCTGGAAGTGGGGGTCCCCAGGAATGCACAGGGTTCCAAGGGGGAACATGCTTCTGTCCCCCCCGATGGCATGCCTGCATCAGTCTTCATATGAGTCTTCATACCAGCAGCAGCTTCTTTTACTGAACTCAACACACTTCTCTTTTGAAAGGTTGTCTTTTGTCAGAGCTTAAAACAGGAAGATCTTAACACCTCTGACTGCAGGACCACAGCAGTGAAGTGGCTCTTCAGAGCTATAAGCTTGGCCATTGTGTTTTGTGGGGAACTTCCTATCTATACTGCATTTTTTACTTTTTCTCTTTGATTTAATGCTTCACGTTCAAGAAGACAGCAGTATAGGATTACATAGAGGAGCAGAAGTGTGCACATAAGGGGCCATAAAGGTGTAAAACTGGTACATTCCTGGTTTGACAGAGCTTTGAACCAACTTCATCTCTGTTGGTGGGAGCTGCTTAGTGGCTGGATTATTCCAGGTTGCACCTATTAACACCAATACCGAATTTGGCTCATTGCCAGGATAACTGCCATAATGTGCAATGACATACGTGTTTGCAATGTGGGAGAACATCAAAGGGAATCAAAGAATAAATTATGACTGTTATTTGCGTAACTGTGAAATCATGTGAGCTGTATTTTTTTGCAACACTTGTCTGTTTTTTAAGTTATGCCAAATTATGCACAGATTTTACCCCAGGATAGTGGAGTTTTTTCTAAATGCAATGTAAGATAATTACATGACAGCTATCAGATGATCTTTTAATTCCTATTGCCTCAAGAGCAATCAAGTGACCTTAACTATAGCTGTTATTCTACATATAATATGCAGATGTTTTTAAAACCCAGATTTAAAGATTAATCCTTTCAAAGATTTAAGCCTTGCAACAATCCTGTGAGGCACATACATGGGCACACTGCAGTCTAGAAATCGGGTGATACAAAAATTGGTGTTAAACCAGAACTCAGCATTCTTATTTACTAAATCTACGCTTGCATCTGCTGCTTTGGCTGTGTATCTCTATGGGGTAGAAATAGAGCTGTAGAGAAATTGAAATTGTGACCTCTCTTACAGAATAATCTGCTTGTTCTGCTCCAAAGTGGGCACAATCCCAGGACATTTTTCATCCTTTTTCTATGTGTCTGCCTGACCTTTCACAGCTGAACTTTGGGACTCTGCTGACTGTGCAGCCTCTTCAAGGCTCTGCAAGAAAGTCTATGTATTTTAGGGGTTGTTTGCATCATAAATATCAAACTGTAGGGAAGGAGAGAAAAACCAATATTGCTTTTCTTCAGTTAGCAGCTTTTTACAACTGTGTGCAAAGATCCAGGATCATATGCACAGACATCCAAGTATAAAGAGGTTTAAAACTCATGGTTTGGAGAAATTTGCATCAGCAGTGTGGGCTCTGGGCCACTTTGATGCCGGTTATCCCTTTTTGTTTGGGGTACTGCAGTGTGCCACTAATGCGTCATGTGGGAGAAGACAAAGAGACTTCAGTGGAGCCTGAGATTTCAGTTAATCTCTCTGTGGTGGAACACTGACAGATAGGAAAGCAACAATAGGATCATAAAGAAACAAAATTGCAAAATTGAAAACTTGCCAGAAGAGCTGAAAATACCAGCCTATCTCTAATCTGGGAGCAGCCATGTGGCAGTGTACTACCAAGCTAGTATCCTGAGAAACACCTCAAAACTGCAGGATTTTCTGCATTAAGGCTATTCTGTTTTCATTTTAAAAGAAGACTGAAATAGCCAAATAAAAATGTAAGAGCTAGTGATCACATTAAAACCTGTAACCCCTTAGGTGACATTATTGCACTGTTGTACCGAGAATATTGATTCAGAAAAGGACTGGTCGGGTTTTAGGTTTCATGATCAGTGGTTGAGATGAAAAGGCTTTTGACTCAAAAGACTTGAATAGAAACCTTCAGATTATAAAAGCCTATATCCATTTGCATTCATTGTTAAAATTCAGCCAAAAGGAAAATACTGCTTCTGCAGATTATTCCCACATTATACCCCATGTAGTTTCTTGCTGTGAAATATATCCAGAAGTGCTGTTGTGCACTGGGAATGTGTTAATACAACAGTAGTGATAGGCACATTGCTCCCTCCACACAATGTGGAGGGATACCTGGCATTGCTTCCAGTCTCCAATGCTTTTTGTATCAAAGCCTCATAATTCTTAGGAAAATGAGAGTCCTCAGGCTTCTATGGAGAATACTATTTCCAGAAAAGATTAGGAGGATGAGCAGTTGGTTTGGAGGAAAGATTGTCAAAGCTGGTTTTTAAAATATTTAGTGGAACTACAATCAGCTGGTAGCCTGGGGTATTTTCAGCAGACTATTTGCAGACTGTAATTGCAAAGTTTTAAGAGTCTTTTATTCCCTCAGCTCTTACCCTGGGCTCAGCTTTTTAGTGTTGGCCAGCGAGCATCCTTCTATTGCAGGTTTATTGTGTGACTGAATATTTCAGCCCGGGGTCTTGTTGAATATGTCTAGCATTCCTTGTGAGAACTGTGAAGTCTTCTATGTGGCTTTTCATAATAAGCGTGAATTTAGCCAGAGAGCCTCTCTGCAAACTCACATATAAGTTAGAGGGCAGAGGAAAGAAAGAAGAGCCTAAGGAGAAGAAAAGCAGGGCTGGAGGAGAGCATGTCATTCAGAGGAGCCGTGTGAAATCTGACAAGTGTGCATAAATATTGGGCCTGCCCATAATAGGGCTGTGATTCTGCAGTTCATGCTGGTGTGAGGTCAGTGGGATGCCTTGCATGACTAATAATGAACCACTCACATCAGTACGTGCAGCACAACTTTGGAGCCTGAGTAGCTGTGAATACTATAGAATCACTTCACTCTGCAGAAATAAAAATGATTATTGAATTTTGATTTTGATTGGGGTTTTTATTATTTTTAAATATTATTTTTGTCTCTTTTTTTGGTGTACAAAGTTTTTTATTCTATGTCTCGGTGGTGCTGAATGGTGTTCAGAAAGTTTTCTTTTTAGAGAGAATCCCTGCTGAATCATTTGGAAGGAACGTAGGGCCTACTTAGTTCATTTTGCAGTGTCTGCAAGGCACTGCTGGAATCATAGCAACAAGTGATACAGAGCATACATAACACTGTACAGAGCTCAGCGACAAGAAAGTGATGTTAAAAACAGGAAGTATCTTCTTTAAGCACCAACCAGAATCAATCATTCGCTATTCCTAAGGTATGAGTAGTTTTATTATCCGGAAAGTGGTAGAAGATTTCAGCATATACCTTCGAATAAAATTGATAATTTATGCCTCTTAGAATTTAAGGCTGCAACAAGCTTTCACTTTAGTTCTAGTTTTGAGGGTAGAATATTTGGTGAAAACCTGCCATTTTTATGTTGACAGGGAAATGAGTAGGCAAAGTCTGAAGAGGACTCATCCAAATGAGTTTCAGTTCCAAGTAATTAAAAATAATTATCTCAATTAGAGTTTTATTTTGCCTAACTCTAGATCTGCTTTTGCTTCAAGTTTCTTTATCTCCTTCTGGGGCACAAACAGCTTTCTCCAGTTTTCCCATGTAAATGAAAACACCTTAGAAATGCATACTTCAGTTATATGCAAAATAAAGAGAAAATTAGGAAATCGGGTGTTGTTCAGGGCATTCAGGGTGGCCAGGAAGAGCTTTTCTGGCATTGACACTGGTGAGTCAAGTAGCACAGGGACGTGTGTGTGTACAGGAGAGGGAAAGCACTGTGTGCCTGTCTGCAGTGATGGTGGCTGATGGAGAAATAGTATGGAAAGGTGCGTGCTCATGTGTATGTGCACATCTGTGTGAGAGAGCACAGGAGTGCATGGGCTGAAGGTTTCTAAGTTTCACTGAGCTCTTTTTTTTTT
Organism: Nestor notabilis; assembly: GCF_000696875.1. NCBI lineage: Eukaryota > Metazoa > Chordata > Aves > Psittaciformes > Psittacidae > Nestor > Nestor notabilis. The sequence continues at coordinate 44,512 of NW_009937722.1, forward strand.
TTTCAGTTTTATAACTTCATGTCCTTTAATGAATTTGCAGATATCCAAGTATTGAATAGTCAATACTTTCCAGGCTATTGGTGTATGCAGAACACTTTTGTCTGCCTTTTTTCCTGCTTTTTTGTTTTCTTTTTTTGCAGGGGATCTTTTTCAAAGAGATACTGTGCATCTGTGAGGGCTTTCACTCCTTGCTCACCCATGCCTATCTGTGGGGTCTAACATCCTCATACGCTGTGTATAGTAACGTTCCAAATGCACACCACGAGTATCTCCAAAAAAAAAAAAAGGGAAAAAAGCCTCAATACACAGGTGTAAGACTTCTTTGGCTTTAAGGGCAAGTGCATTGCATCTCCTGCTTTGCATTTAGAGGCAAAACACTGCAAAAGGTGTGAGTGAATCAGTGTCTGGAGAGGGAGACCTGAGCTTTGCCACACTTTTTCTCTCAGGTTTACTGAGAGAAAAAGTGGATGCTTCTCCATTTCTGTTTATCAAGAGCCTTCTTCAGAGATCATGTCAGGGCTCCTGGGGACCTGTCAAGGTAAGGCAGCGAGGAAAGGAAAAGCAAGGAAAGGGTTGGAAGTGATATCTTGGTTGAGACCGACTGCTAATTGCTGGTGATTTTATTTGCTCTCTTCCTCCTAATGTTTTAGGTGCCAAGACTGTCAGGATCTTAGAAAATAGCAGCCAAAATGGTCTGGGGACTTCAGGCTTCTCAAACTAGCAAAAAAGAAAACCCACACGAAAATTTCTATGAATAGAACAGAAACGCATATGTTATTGAGAGCCTCCATAAAAACTGATCACATGAAATTTTTGCTGCTGATCAGCAGCTGCATTAGAAGGTCAGTCCCCCCTTCCTTACTGGTCAGTGGACAGAGCTTGCACCCAGACAGTGACCGCAGCACACCTGCTTTAGGACCACCAGGAGTTGAAATTATGTGGGTTTTTGCTGTTGGAATCCCTAAAGCAGCTATTCCTGCTCTTATTTTAAGCACTGATACTGCAGCACCCTTTGAGATAGGGTAAGTCGTCAGCTAAGAAACAGCTTACCTGCGAAGAGCTGCTTTTTCCAGGTGACTGAGAGCACAGAAAGCAAGAGCAAGCAATGAATTAAGTGGTATAGAGAAACAGGTTTTGTGTTTTAATTAGCAAAATGAAAAGCGTGTTAATTTCCTCATTGTGATAGTTTCTGTCATCTGAGATATAATGATCTAAAAAAATAGCAGGTCTCTGGCAGTGCTTCCACTGAGCTCTCATTATTCACTCTAACGCATACATATTATTCACAGTCATTAATCTTCTACACCCGGGCTGGGATAAAGTCTATTCTGCTGTTAGGTGCCATGTTTCAGGTCAAAAGCCCATCCACTGATGTAGCTCAGACACTTTCACTTTGTTACTGCCAGGACAGTAACTGCTTTTTGGGAACCCTTGCCTTAACCAGTGGTAGAGAAAGAATATTTAGCTAGATGGTTTGAGGTTTTACCTTTTTTCTTTCCCCTTTTTATTTTGTTTTGCTGGTCAGAGAAAAGAGGTGAAGGTTTATCAAGTCCCCTAACAAGTCTGCATTTGCTGTTTCTTCAGGCTTCACAAAATAATCCTAGGTTTGTATTCTCACCTGTTAGACTCAGAATGGCTTCAGGATGTGACCTGATCACAGTCTGTCTTCAGTCATCCCTGCTGCCTTATTTTTAATCACAGCAGAACAACAGAAGTCATGGATTAGTGACCATTAGGTATCTATCTCTCTGCAGCAACCCCTGTATGCTGTCCAGTCTCCTGCAAACTTTTGTTTCAGAGAAGACAATGAGAGCCTTACACTGCATGAGGCTTTGGTCCAGGCCTCACTGAAGTTAATGAAAATGAGAGATTTGATTTTTTTTTTAATCATTAAGAAATGGAGATCGGTGTGATTTTGGCGCATGGAATTATATTCCATGGTGGTATCTGGTATTTAGCCATTTGCGTATAGTTAAATCCCTGTACCTCATATGCTGATTTATAGTAAAAAAAGTGCCGCCTTTTCTCTTTGGTCAAGAAGTATAATAAAAAGGTACTTCCCCTAAATGTTTTCCCAGCCTGCAGGCCCCAGCAGGAGCATCCATTGCTGCTTTGCTCTTCCTAAGTGCTTTGCAAACTTTCCACATGTGAAGAGGTTCTTTGGAGTAGGCGAATCAAATACAAAGCACATAAAGATGTTCCTGTGCTGATGTACTTCAGAATCAGAAGTACCCAGAGATGAGAAGGGCTTTGGAGTTACTGTCTGAAAATGATTTTTCAGACGCTGATTCTCGAATCATCTTCAGACACCTCTTTTACTAGGCAGCAGCATCAGCAAGCTGTGCAAGTGGGATTAGTAAGCTCTCCCCCGTAACTTACGTGTTTTGGTGCATGGTTGCAACTGAGGACATACTGACTGGCATCAGCTTTCAGGGACTGTGAAGGTGGTGATTCCGCTCACCTTTTTCGAACTTTATTCTGTATTTTGGGACTGGATGTGCAGCAGCTGGAGTGGGATTTTGCCTCTTCATTGGTGAGCTGTATATATTCTCAGCAAAACATGCATTTTACAGCAGGTATATAACAGTACAAAGAAAAGGGTATGATTTTATAGCCTTTGAGAGAAAGCCATCAAACCCTAGTGCTGTCAGTCTTCATTTATTATCATAATAAATATCATAATAAAAATACTGTGTACAACGTGACTAGGGTTACAAATTCAGTCACTTGGGAGGTTAGGAAATGGTAGAAGTTTCCCAAGCAGCCTAATGCAGTGCATAGATGATCCCTTCCTGCTTGCTGCCTTGGGTCAGGGCTGGTCATGGCTGTGGTGACCTTCCTAAACTGCTCCCATGGGTCCTCTAGTTCCTGAAGTGTACAAGGTTTCTTACCCCAGAAGAAGCTCCTGAAAACCAGCACTGGTTGCGTGTGTGCAGCTCACCTCTCACAGGGGAATGAAAACATAGGGTGTTATTGGGCATAATTATTGTATTTTAATTTGGGGCCTAACTGCGGTTGCAAAGTTAGGACACAAATAGGATGCAAGGAGAGAGGTATGAATACCTCCAAAGTTGAAGCTGTGAATTCCTCCTTTGGGCAGGTTCTGAGCACCATCACCTCCCCAGAAACCAGAGCCGAAACTACTGAGACACTGCAGTGGGGAGCCTTGAGGCAGTCAGCTCTGGCACCGAGGGATAGGAAAGCTATCTGTCCTTCCCAGGAGCTACAGAGCAGACCAAGAACTGTTATCTCACTCCATGCTTTCACCCATCTCTCTTAAGAGCTACTCTCAGAGGTCTGAGAGCATGAAGATCCTCTCCTGGGTCTCCCTTCTTCATGTAAGACCCAGTAATACACAATACCTTTCATTCTGAGCTTTGGTCCTTGGAGTCCGAGCACCCCTTTATCTGGAGACAGTGACCATGAACCTCAGCAAAGAGCCACAGCAGCTCATTTAGGCTTCAAAGCAGCACAGGAGAATGCAGCCTCTGCACACTTACAGAGTTACCATAGCTCCCTGAAAGTGATGGGAATGGATTCCCAGGCAATTGTGGCCCAGCCCCAGGAGCAGGCAAAATGGTTAAGGATAACCCAAATACCCAACCACATCGGGATCTCCTCAGATACATGCTTCACACAGGAATATTTTGCTGTTAACATCTGTAGTGTCTTTATAGTCTGTGCGTTTTCAATTTTAGTGTTTAAAGCAGTGTGTTGCTGCTTGGGCTTGTCATATTCCTCTCCAAGAACATCTTTGTGAAGCTATATCCATCACGTAGAGTTTTTCATTTGTTATTTACAGGGTTGCTGCTGCCACATCTTTATAGACTGGTTTTATTGAGGAAATGCAGCTTTTGCAATTACACTCTCTGCTAACACTTGCTTTCCTCCCGGCCATTTCCAGCTGCAGTTGGCCTCATAGGTAGCCTAGCACTTTTGTCCCATCAGGGTAACTCTTGCCCCACAGAATGTGTTGAGAAAGCAGGTGGACATTGCATTGCTGCTCCTGGAGCATTGTGTGCTGCAGGTCACCATCGGGCTGGTGTGTTTGCAGGAGTTCTGTCCCTTTCCCACCTGTGCCTGCTCTGGCCTGACCTTCACTGTTTCTTAATTACAAGTGCTATGCTCTAGCTTGAATTTAATTCCTATAATTGATGGCTTTCTTCATTGTAGCAGAGCTAACTTTATTTGTGCTTGAACTGTGATTCCCGTGATTTGCTGAATATGGATGTCTCGGGGGTGACCCATCACCTGTTGGTAAATGGTTGTGTTCAGTGAATGATGTACAGGAAAGTGTGTCAAAGGTAGCAGCTGTCTGAGGTTGAAGCTACCAGAGTGTGAATTTGCTGGGCTTTAGCTCTAATTTTATAAGCCCCTTTTTCGGAGTGCAGTGTCCTTAAAATTGTAAAATAATAGCTGGGCAACCGAGGATTACAAAGACTATCTGGGACATGTTCATTGGGGATCATTGCCATTGGTCTTTAATCTCTCTGCTTCTTTAGAATTTCATTTAATACTTCATAGAAACCGCAGGTTGCTCTAATCCAGGGAGATTGAGTATGCTTGTACTTCGAGCTGTCTGTTCAAAGTATGTATTTCTTTCCATCCCCAATGCGAAAAACAGTCCTGTAGCTGTTGATCTATTAGCGCAGATGTTGCGCAGCTCTGAATAGCTTTCCCT
>NW_009937722.1:49223-60141 GCF_000696875.1 Nestor notabilis
TATCTGGGGTTTTTTAGATTCTATGAGATTTACTCTCTACACCTATACTCTCTATAGTGAACACTATAGAGATTGCAGAGCTGTGTGTTTTCTCCCTCTCCCAGTGCCGTAAATTGCTACAGTAACCTCCTGACCTAGTATGAGCTTGGGGCTTTGCTCAGCAGCCCTTCTCTGCTTTGCCAGCACTGTCCAAATCATGTCTAGCTCTGCTTCATCCCATCACTGTCGAGCTCTCCAGTTTCTCCAGTGTGCTGAAGGCTGTTCTGATGCTGGGACCACCAGCTATGTAGCAATGCTTTCTAAATGCTTTTGGTGGCAGAGAATGATCAAGCTTTGTCTTTGCAATTGGAGAGGAGGTATCAGTCCCTGTGTATATATGACCTTCATAGTCTTCTGAAGAAAAACAAACCCAAACACCGACACTTATGCCTGTACTAGATTGCTTGCGCTACAGGAAATTCCAGGCTGGGTGTGCATTGATCAGCAGCAAATGCTCATATATTGTCTTCCTTTGGGAATGTAAACTCCTAATCCCTTTTCTGAAGACTACCTGGCCTGCAGTCCAATTTTGTAAAGCCAGCCCTGGCTGGTTGCTCACCAGCAGCTCTCAGCTGGAAGGCCTGTGACATGACAGCAGTACATTTGCTGCAGCCCCTCAGAAATGACTTGGGTTTTAAAGCATTTTTTCAGGGAGAAGAGGTGGGGAGAGCAGCTCACCTCTGTTTGCAGGCAGTCTGCATTTAGCATTGGGGCGATGCCGAGCAATGCAGTGTGGGTGTTGGATGGCAGAGCAGGTATGTCAGGGACAGTTTCCAAGGGTTTGCTTTCCCCAGCAGTTGTCTAGTTTGCCCAGGTTGCTGCACTAAGTGTTGTCACAAGAGAAAAAAAAGGCTTAAAAGAGACGTACAAGTTGTTTTGTGTTCTCCAGGAGTATTGCAATCCCTGTTTAGTCCAGAGAGGTGGAGAAGAGAGCCACAGCCGGCACCACTGGCTGTGGGGCTGGGCGCCTGCTTCCCAGCAAGGGACACTATTTCTCTCTCAGCATGCTGAAGGTTGGCCTGGGCCTGTATCATTACACAGGGGTTTGTGGCTGAGGATGGATACTGTTCCTGTTGGCAAGCCATTCCAGGACAGGTCTGTTGTTCTGTGTATATAGCGCCCGGCACATTTTGCATGGGCTGTCTGCTACGATATAACACTAATGAGGTAATTACAGGGCTCAGGCGGTGTCAGTGTAGCACATACCATTCAGATTAGATCTGGCTCTTGAACAAGCTCTTTCCAAAAGGGCGTGCAAGCTGGAGTGGCTCCCACCCCATTTGCAGGGACAAGGAGCGGGCTGGTGCTCAGTGGCTGCAGCTCAGCTGATGGAGGAGAATTTGGGGTGCTGCTCCTGCCTGCTGCACCAACAGGGAGGGGAGGGTGAGTGGTCCAGCTAGCATACATTACCATGGGCATTATGAGCATATTGTACATAATAGATGGAGAGCATAATATGGTATGAGATGGAGAAGTAGAGGCCTGGCAGCAACCCCCTGCTGCTGGTTGATGCTGCTGCTGCTCCTGTCTGGCAGGAGTGCAAGGGATGCATGGCTGTAGTTTCCTTCTGTGGTGCAGGGGCTGGAAGCGAGGTGGTACCACAGCAGAGGTGTTGCCAGCAAGTGTGATGTGGGGGTTAAGGGACAGGCACAGCATGGGGAACTCATGTTTAATAGCTGTGCAAATGGAGGGGTGTCAAGGCTTGGAGGGTCATGTTTGCTCCTGGCACATTGACGTGACAGCACTGGTATTAGTCAGAGGCGGAGAAGCAGCGCTGTCTGTAGTGATCTACATTGCTTCTTTCTGGTTTTCTTCACCTGAAGTAAAACCCAAAATAAAAAAGGAAAGTCTGGTCCTAGTGTTATAATTTTCATTATGTATTGTGACACATGTGATGTAATTTGGATTTAACAAAATGAGACAGAGAGTTTTAAAACACATCTTTAATGAATTTAAGAACTTATTTAAGGAAAGTGGGCAGAAGCACAGCATAGATCAGTGATAGATCTCTTAGAGTATAGAATCTCAGCTGTCATGGGATGTCACTTATATTAATAACAATTATTACATCACTGGGATGTAATTTTTTACCAATTATTACTATAATTATTTACTCAATATCATATTACTAAGAATTATTATATTGGTTTCAGGTCCCCTTGTCAGCCTCCACTGATCGAATATTGAGTGACATGGTGTGTTGTGAGCTGAATGCAGACCTGGCTCAGCTGTCTCACATCTACCCGAGAGCTTCAGACAGCGGGTGCAGCCCTGCTGCTTCCCTCCCCACAGCACGCTCCCAGACCTGTCACACCAAGTTATTTGTAAACACCAAGCTACCTAGTATCACAACAGTATCAGTCTGCATGCGAAGGGCACTAGGAAGCCGTGAGAGACAGACGGTGGCATGTGTTAGTAGTAAGAGGCAAAAGAAAGAGGCTCCTCCAAAGCCCCTATTCATAAGCTTAGCACAATAGAGTAATGCAGCGTTAGGGAAATTTAAGCTGGTGCTGAAAGCTAGTGTGCTTTGCTGCTTTTTTACTCAAGGGATGGCTTTTATCCTGAACTGTAACGCTTATGATATTTCAGACATGGCTTGCTTTGCTAGGTCATGTGAATGATGAATATCGCAGTGTTTAGAGGTTTCTAGTAAATGAAACACACATGGGAATGAATGCAGATATAGATCACTTGCGTCAAACCCAGCTTTATCAGGGCTCGGTGAGATATCTTTTTCAAGAGCCTACAGCAATTGAAAAGAAATTAGAATTTCATTGTATTTTCCATTTCCATTAACCATCCCGTAGATACACATGAAAGTCCATGTGGAAAAAACTCACTGTAGCTTCACTGTGCAGCCATTGTAATACAAAAGCATGGGATGGCAGTAAAGGAAGACTTCTGTTGGAAGTTTTCCAAGTTAAACTTGGAGTTTAGAGACACTGCAGTCCTTAAGAAAGACTGGAAAGCCACTCTGTCCTACTATTGAGAAAAGCATGTTGCTACAGAACTGGGAAATGCTTCCTTTTCACCAAATGGGCAAGTAACAGTTCCAGGAAGGAGATTTCAGAAGGCTACAGTGTGATCATAGAATCATAGGATAGTTAGGGTTGGAAAGGACCTTAAGATCATCTAGTTCCAACCCCACTGCCATGGGGAGGGACAACTCGCACTAGACCATGTCACCCAAGGCTCTGTCCAACCTGGCCTTGAACACTGCCAGGGATGGAGCATTTATCACTTCTTCAGGCAACCTTTCCAGTGCCTCACCACCCTCACAGTAAAGAACAACTTCCTTATATCTAACCTGAACTTCCCCTGTTTAAGTTTGAACCTGTTACCTCTTGTGATAGCTGAAAGCTGCCCCTCCTAAAGAAACAGTTCCTGCTCATGTTTGAGAGTGACAAAGCTCTGCACATAGGTGTTTTTTCTTTATATACCAGGCTGGGAAAGCAGGGCTAGCTCTGAGCAATGAGATGAAGGAGAATCATGCACCCCCTCGATGTCAAGGTCTGGCAAGTCCAAAGCTGCAAAAAGTGGAGAGGGAAACTGCCTGCAGTGGCCAGTGGAGCTGGATTTGTGTGGAGGGGGAGCACTGAGATCCCCTGCTTTTTATCTCCTCTGCCGTAATCTTCCCATGTGGTCCAGCACAGTGCCTGGAAAATGCTTGCAGTGAGACATTCCTGAGCAGCGATTAGCGATGCAGTTAATGAACGCTGGCTTACATGACTTGGGGATAAATCCACCTTCTGTCCATCTGTTACAAGTGGATCTGGTTTTCTCCCGATTCACATTCCTGCCAAGCAGAATTACCTTCATTTAAATCACTGGTGTTTCTTGGAGAGTAACCACTATGAAAGAGTTGGTCCATTGGCAAGATCTCCCAATGAGTCATGTACCATGGGGCAGAGATTATGTGTTGTGGATGTTTTGTTCGTTCTTAAACATGAGGGGGTTCAACGGCTAGCAAGGTTACCTCTTATGATGAAATGGCAATGTGTAACTGATGCTATTAGCCTTGCAGATACCTGTAATCTAAAAGCAGTCTGCTTCACCTACTGCTGGATTTACAGCAAGTGGCTTTGGTCACTTGTGCCTATCTTTTTTTTTAAAGTACGGTCAGATCTCTCACAGACAGTATTTTCTAATGAATGCAAGTGAAAATTGTGATTACCTATGTCAAAGCAATCTGCAGCAAACCATCGTTGTGCACAGGACATTATATATACATTTTATAAGCCCAAGTGATGATGTGCATAGTTCTTCACACATCACAGTGATAGAAATTGCCTTCAGGGATGGACTTTTCAAGCCAGCCTCTCTGTTTTTAAGTTGCAGACATTGCCACTCCAATGGCTGACTACTTGATTTTGCAGGTTCAGTTTGATGTGCATATGATAGCAAGCCCACGCTTGTCTGCAAATGCCAGAATGCACCCAAAATTACTTGCTTCTCTTAATAGCAGTGAATAAAGTGACAGGCTGGCAGCTCTTAGGGACTCTGGTTCTCTCTTCCTATTTTCCAAGTCCTTCTTCACTGCTGCCTGTTTGCAGCTCTATTCTCATCCTACTCAGCACTTACCTCAGTATGAAAACTTGGGGCATATCATGTATTTTCATGTATGATTGCTCTTAACTCAAGCTTTATTACCATGTATTGATCAACCTCTAATTCCAGTCTATTGACTCCTGCTTGCTGTTCCTTATGTGGGTGGTCTCGCTGTCACTCATCAGTTTGCAGGACTTTTCAGACCTTTTAAAAACGGAATTCACAGAAAGACACGAATTATGTCTTCCTGCCCATGCTAGGCTCCTAGGGAAAGGGGAAATAGTTGTTGTTCTTCATGTTGTTATTATTGTAGTCGCTACATCCAATAATCTTTTGGTAAGTTTAGCTTTTAAAACACTGGGCAATTTATTACCCCCATATATTAACTCTCCTTGGTAGCCAAGAGGTACGGTGACAAATTGCAGTGAAACTGTAGAAGTAGAAAATATCCAGCTAGTAACCTCTTTCCTTACAGACTAAGTTAAACACAGGACTAATAAAACCTTGTTTAACCATCCATTATTGACAGACTTTTTGGTAGACAGCCATCCCTGGTTGGTCTCTTGACTATTAAAAGTAGTATAGAAATGTTCCTTATAGCATCAATTAACATCAGCTTGTGATGTCAATCTGTACATCAAGTAAAAATGCTCCTTTATTGCACCGTTTTACATTTCAAATCATTTAAGCTTTTAGTACATTCTACCTACTTCTTTTTGCAGTTGCACCCTCTGCCTTTAGTCCAACCAAAATATCAGGTATATCGGTTGGTGTTTCATATATATGTGCAGCTTGGTCCCACAGTGGTGAAATGGAGATCCCTCCTTGGTCTTACATAGGGCTTAGAGGATTTTGGCCAAGCAGCCTCTTGTTGCCAAGCCTGTGTTTCTAATCCTCCTAGACTGACTCGACAACCTCTAGACTGACTAGAGGTTGGGAGGTTTCTCCCTGTAATACAGTGGTAGTCCCCAGAGGTAAAAATTCCAGTCTGTTTCTTACACCAAGGACAGACTCAGCCTAAGGTTGAGACTGTCTTATGGAAATAAAAAGCAATCTCCCAGCTGAGCACTGATCATAAGGTTCTTCTTACGCAAATCCAAACAGGACAGTGTGAAAATGCTTAAAGCAACACCCTATTTAGGGCAATATGTTACAAACTTGTTAGTCTTGATCTGTGAAATCAGTTTTTTCAGTCAGGAGTACACCTTACAGCTTCCAAAGCCAGATCACTACTTGCCTGTTTCTCAGTCTGTGATCTATGTTCCTACCTAAATTTTAATTCCCTTCCTCTTATTTTCTACATATTATGCTGTACAATAGAAGAAAGGCTTTATTGCTTTCTCATGCACACTGCAGCCCATGCATTTATATCCCCTTCTCAGGTTGGATGTGTCTAAATATAACCTTTTGCCTATAGGTAAAAGCAAGAGGTTTTTAGGATTTGTCACCATGTTTTGCGTTTCTAGCATGACCGGTAGCTGTTTCATATACTTGTGCTTTGAGGTCTCTGCAGAAATCAGTAGGCTCATCCCTGACTCTAAGGGCTTACAAATTAAATGCAGTAACCAGACAGCCTCCTCTTGCTCAAGCTAGTCTTGCTTGAAGTCACATGGAAAAGCAAGTGAGTGCGAGGGCCAGGGCTATGCCTGTATCTCTGCAACCATAGTGACCATTCTTGCACACGGACGCATGATGCTGCTGACTGGTGACTGCTTTCAGTTGCATGTCTGCTTCCAGAATAACACCACATTTAAAAAAAAAGAGAAAACAGTAACTGTTTATCCCGGGTAAGCTTGTGTAACAGGTTTTCATAGGATATTTTTAGTGTTTGAAGTCTTTTTTTTTTTCATTAATCTGTTTCAGTATCCAGAAAAAAACATTTCTCTTACTCAGCTTCATTAGTTATAGAAAATCACTGGATTAAAGTAGAGAGCAGATTAGCAAAAATAAACTGTAGTATGTCTTGGACATATGGTGCTGCGTATGAATGGGTTTTAACTACTTAACTGTGTATAACAAAGAGCAGAAGGAGAGATTTGTCTTAGCGTGCAGTAATTATAATTTGCAGTAGCTGCATAGCTTAACAGTGGGAAAGCACAGATCCATGGAAAGCTTTTGGTTAGGATTTGCTTAGGGTGTGTGCTCCCATCCCTGAGCTCACATCGTGTTTTCTGCTGGCTGACAGCCGGGCACGAGACTGGACTTAGCTAATTAACAGGATGCCTCTGTCTGCTTTCCCTGCCTCTTTGCTGGGCTCATGTTTTGCAGCACTGGCTTAGTGTGGGTTACAGAAACTGGGATTTAGTCCATTGGACGTGGGAACTGGTGCTGGGCCAGGCTAGCTTCTGCATCACATGGGCCAGAGGGGAGGCACACTGTGGGCAAGCCCATGGTGGTCTGATATTCACCTCAGCTGGAGATTGTCTCTGCAGAGCAAATGTAAACAGAAGTAATAAAGAGGCCACAATGCCAGGGTGATTGCTGGGGAGTATCATACTTCAGGCTCTAGGCACAGACAAAGCCATACAGCCAGATTTGAATTCAAATGACTCTGCAGTTTCTAGCTTTCCACTTCTTTTTGCATAATATCTATCTTTCCCCTTGATACTTCAACCTGTAAAAGTCAAATTTATGCCTTTTCCAAATAGACCCACAGAGCTCACACTGGTATGAACTTCATCCCAAGACAGAAGTCGGTGCAAACACTGTCCCAGTGTGGTGCTCCGCCTCCCAGTTCTGAGGAAAACTGTGCTTTTCCATTTGGGTCCTGAGAGGTTTCTGAAAACCAAGCAGTGGTGATGACATCATTTCCATGTCTCAAAAAAACTGCTTATGAAGGGATAGAAAGAATTGCAAAGCCAATCAAATTGAATTTATAATGTAAATTCAGAAATACCTCGAGAATTACCTGGTCTTCATCTGGGCTCCTTAGTACATTTGCTAGCACGGATTAACCAATAATGTTACACCGCATAGCTTGAACATGTGTGTCCTTCCCTTTTTTGGGGGGGTTGCTTTCCTCTGAGGTTTCTACAATGTGTTTCACATCCACTGTGAGTAACATTCTTGGACCTCTGCCCTAGATTAATCAAACATAAATCATTGCCCCATGCAAAAAGAAATCTTTGCCAAAAATTGTGGTGGTCCGCAGAAGGAAAGAGGGCGGGATTCTTTCCCTCTGTGAACTTTTAACTAATTTTGTTCCCTTCTTCTTTTGATGGGAAATTTTGTGCATTGAAAAATTCAGTGACAAGGTGCTGATCATCTGTGATTTTAGTGATTATTACAAAAAATTAAATCCCCAGCTGCTCAGGGGAATATTCTTGCTTTCTCCTGGATTAGTCTTATAGTGGTGAGCCCTGCCAAACTCGCAGCTTTGTGTTTAGCTTATCAATAACTCAGCATTGCTTCTGTTGCAGAGTTCCCTGAAGAGAAGAGGTAGCAGAGAAATGCACAAAGAAAAAAAGGCATTTACCCAGGTATGTTTTTTATGAACATGCAATTTTGAGCAAAATCACATGATAAAACTCAAAATTTCTTTTTATGGGTGTTGACGGGGCCATCAGGCACATTAACTAGAGTGCAATTAGGCCTTAATCTGCTGAGACCTCCCAGTGATAATGCAGAAGCAATTTAGGACACAAGCGTGATCTCTAAACCATGCAGTTTCTCAGGCTCGTTGTGCTTGTATCCATAGATTCAGGTTGCAGGTTTTCTACAAGAAGAGAAAATCACCTTGCCTCACAAAGTAATTGGATCACAGCGCAGGGACTAACTAAATTTATATGCGGTGCCAAAGATTTTGTGCTAATGAGCATCTTGGCCGGGAGTGCAGTTCACACACTGCAATGACACCCCACGAGCTCTCGAGCTCTCGTGTCACAGCCTGAGGCTTGATCTCTCTGGTGTCAGGGGGCGGCATATGAACTTGTGCTCCCCCAAGCTAGGACACAACACAGAGCCTAAGGTACCCACTCAGTCTCAATTTGCACACCCATTTTATTGAAATTCTGGAGGCTGATCCTTCTCAGGAAAGTGGTCTGCCCAGTTTCCTCTGCTTTTTGTGCTGACTGTAGGAGTTAAAGCTTTTCCCAGCACCCGTATGGTTACTGTTTATAGCCTGAGAGATGGGGATAGTGTTTCTTCTTGCTGGGAAAGGAGCCAAGAGTGACATTGTGCTTTCCTTAGAGAAAGGTTGGACATCCCCTGCTGCCCCTCGGCAGGCTGAGTGTACACAGCCGGGACCTGTGAGCTGTCTCTGAGTCAATAGAGTCTTCAAATCCATTGATTTGTAATAATAACTATAATAAATAATTACAATAGGTTGCACTTGAGTGGGTAGGGCGGGCAGCTGAGTGGACAGACATGGGGCTCATGGTCACAGGAAGCTGCAGGTTTCTTTCCTGGGACACAGCAGACTGAGCTTCCCCACCCAGCTGATAGAAGCACAGCTTAATCAGACCTTAAAATGGGGCACTGGGCAGCATTTCCTGCAGTACCTGCAATGGCAAATTATTTAAGTTGTCAGTCAGGTCAGAGAGTTTATTTTTCTGCATGTCTGTAAAATAGATGGATGAAATATATATATACATATGCCCACACACATGCAGATTACAGATGAATCTACATGAAGGCATGGTTGTGTCCACTGGGGTTTGTGGGCGGCACTGTCCTTCCTTTACTCATTCCTGGAAATACAGAGTGGTGCAGAGGGAATGGATTCCTTGTGCTTGCTTCCTCCGCCCAAATCCAGACATTAAAAGCAGCTCTAGTTTGCCGTGGAAAGCCTTAAAAATGACTCCACAAAATTAGCCAAGTAACCATGGGTCAGCCCTGCAGAATTTACAACATGAGGAAATGGTCCTGGAAACCACCTGGGAAAAAAAAAACACAACCACCTTTATGCTGTATACACACATTCTAGTTTGTGGACGCAGAGGATTTGGGCTTGAAAATGAAAACCATTGCAACAGCACTGCGCAAGGTAGCCATTTTCTTCAACAGTTCTTTAGGGTGGGGAAGTCTGAGAAACAACCCTATATATTGACATGGCCCAGCCCATAGGTGCATGTCCTAACTATCTCCCAGCTCTCAGGTGTTACCCAGAGCTGTCTCCAAACCCAGGTATCCAGTTAGAGGTACGTGCCGGTTGAGACCAGATTGCACCACAGCAAGTGCCCAACCTGGTCAAACAGCTGCTGGGTCCTGGGGCATGGCCTAAAAGGATAGGTACAGACACAGCCTGGGAGGTTCAAAATGCTGCTCTTCAGGAACAGCCACCCTAAGTACCTAACGTAAGTTCAGATATCCATTACATGTTTTGTGAGAAGCAATCACAAGCTTAGATTCTGTGCATCCTCATGCTCACAGCATATGGCAAGGCTGGTGTTTCTACCTGCTGAGCGCTCACCATGAAAATTAGCTGGAACATCGCACTCACTTGCAGGGCACACAGAGTAAAAGATACCTGTGAAATCTATTGTCTTGAAGTCATGTAAAAGCAGAATTCGTAGTAGCAGGTACCCTCCTCTAGCAGTACTGAAGGAAAAAAGTTTTTATTCAGCAGAATTGCAAAACGGAGCTTCTTGGAAAGTACCAGGCACCAGCCAAAACACAAAGAAAAGTGGTTCTCCAGCGCAAGGTAGGAGTGCTGGCACTCAGCCAGATGCTTGGGTGCTGGTCGTACTGCCCTGTCGTCAGACTTGCAACCCCAAAACCGCTTACCCGTCTTCTGCCTGGCAGCTCCTTTGAGCCGGTGGTGGTGGTAGAGGAGATGGCCTTGGTCTCCATCTATCTTTGTGTCTCCTTGCCAGAAAAGAAGTATCGTATTTGGGAATTTTTGATCAGCTCTTCATTCTCATCACATCATTTACATTGCAGAATCACTTTATGTTCTTTCCTTTAAGTTTCATTTCTTTATCTCCACATTTGTCTAAATTAGACTGCGGGCTCAGCAGGGAGGGATTTGGGCTTTTTCTTTCTGTTTCTTTTTTTATCCCAATTAACATCCCTCTGAAGTGCCATGCAGACCTATGGTGCTATTGCATGCAAATAATCACTATCAGTAGTCATTAATTCCCATTTATCCTTAACAGTCTCTTAAAGCCCGTGACAAGCACCATGAGTGACAGAACATTTTTGCACTGTCATTCTTTCTTTTCTTTCTATATTGTCTGCCCTATGTATGGTTTTTAGGAAAGCATCCACATACTGGATGTGTAATACAGTCAGGCTGACATAGCCCATATTTAGCCCGTAAGATTTGAACCTCTTGTTCCTCCAAAAAGACATTTCTGTCTTTCGACTGTTCTTCTCCCCGCGCCCGCCCTCC
>NW_009937723.1:0-34039 GCF_000696875.1 Nestor notabilis
CCTCGGCCCTGCCTGTTCAAACAAACGATCGAGGCGTTTCTTCTCAGTGACCCTGACCCTCCCCGGCGTTGGAGCTCCTCGGTGTGGTCTCCTCTCTTCCTCCCCGTGTTCTGTCGCCTTTAGCTTCAAAAACGTGCTCGGCTTTCTCGTAGGCCTGCTGGAAGTTGGGCCCCCCTCCCTGTTGCCCTCTAATGGGCGGTAACGTGGTGGTCGGCGCGGCGCCCCTCTCCGTGCCGGTGCTGGCTGAGGGGCAGCGGGTACGCTGGGCCCGGGGTCCGACACCATCCCTGCTCCCTGCCTCAATAGCGGGAGGATTTATTAGTTCAGAGGTGCAGGACTCGGAGGCTGAGGCTGTGGCTGTGTTTTATTGCTGCCCCATGCGTATAGGGTAAAGCATTGTTTAAATTCTGAAAAAGACGCAAATTGGTAAATTGCGTTAGTAAAATATCAGTATGTCTAGCAGGTTATGAGAAATGTTCCTTGGAGGATTTTAGATTTGTTTTTTAAATGGGACATCTAAAATCCAAAAGGGGAGAGAGACTTGGACCATTTGGGCCCGGTTCTTCATTTAGTGGTTTTCAGCAGTGTGGGAGCAGGTCCTCCACCTCTAACAAAACAGAAGCTTGCTTTATTTCTTTTTTTTTTTTTTTTTTTTTAAACCTAGTGTGTTTCTGTTGTTAATTGCTGTTTTTGGAGCATTGCAGAGTAGTGCAGAATGGTAGTAGAAGAAAATACCAGATTGCTAGTGTTTGCTGTGCAAGACGTGACTGTTAAAGAGTCTGTCTTGCCAAGGCAGTAAGTTCTGCCAATGCATGTATGTGAACATTACTGTTGAGACTTTAATTAACCATCAATGGTTTAGCTGAATTTTTCAGTGTGTGACAGGTAAGCAATTACATATCACACAAATTGTGCTTCTGTTGGTTTCCCTAGTACTAAGAGAAGCAGCACTGCTCCCTGTGTGATGGTAACTTCTGTAGAATTTGTGGTAGTTTCATGTAATGTAAAAGTACAGAGAATGTGTTTCACAGTTCTTAAGGCTTGTTTAAAATACATATGTTTATGTATGCACACAGAGGAAAATCTGCTTTGTAGTTCTTAAGCTTCTGTAACATATCTGTGGTGTATTTATGTACACAAAGCTTTAAGTCCTTTCTAAGTTCTTTTTATCAATCAAAAAGTTTGGTGACTGTAAATGTCCTGATAACTGTAGGAGCAAGTTAGCAACATGGTTTTTGGTTTCTTCCCTTTTTTTTTTTCTTTTTTTTGGTGTGTGTGTGACTACTACTGCTGAAAGCTACATAAAGCTGGTTAAAGCAGTTCAAAGTTTATGTAAAGCCATCAATGAAAGACCATCTTCTGAAAAACAAAATATATTAAAACCCCAAAACCAAAGAAAATGTGCCCCCAAACCCCACCCCTCCCCCCCAAAAAAGCCCAAAACAACCAACAAAAAAAAAACAAACCCACAACAAATCAAAACAACCCAACCCAACAAAACCCTATTTGTGTTTCCAAAATTTCCACAATCTATTATCTTCCTGAAGTGGTGGATACCATGTGTGGCTTTGAGCAGACTTCAGAAGTAAGCCACCTGCGTGTGGGGGATCAGCAGGCTGCTTCAGGCAAAATGAATGCTTGCAGTAAAAGCAGCCAGAGGGAGTAGTCAAGTGCACAAGGACAAAGTTGCAGAAAGCTGGTTTGCGTAGTCTTCTGCAGCGAGTAAGGCAGAAACCACAAGAGGCCTCTTCGATTTTGTTCTGATAAGTAGCTTGAGAAGAGTTCTTATTCTTTTGCTTTTGTCTCTTAGTCTTGTAACTGTTAAATTTTTTAGTAATTTTTTTTATAGAAAAAATATTAAGCCATCACTGTTATTCTGTACTGAATGGAAGGTAATTTCTAAGGCAAGGTAACATCACAACACAGTTCTTGAGAGTTTGCTGCTTCATTTGAGTACTGTTGTGGTTGCCTAATTTAGTTGCAGCATTCCTTTAGGAAAAACAAACCTGCCACATCTCATCTCCGAGCTTCTGCCCATAACGATACCAAGGAGTTATAGCAGTAGAGGATACACCTAATTTCTTAAAAGACTTTGCTTCCAGGTTGGATTTTTCTGGCTTGCTCCGAGGGAAGGGTTTCTATCAGGGCATTTGGAAGTCGTTTATGTGAATCCTCTGTTGCTCCGGGAGAGCTCAGCTTGCAGCTTTTACCTTTTCTAGGAGTACTGTTTGGTTCTGGTGGCTGGTTTTGGATGCTACTGAATGCTGTGTGCTTGCACAGACTGTAAAATAGGTGTTAAATTAATTGGCATTAAATTAATGGTGTTAAATTAAACCAAAATATATCTCAATGCTTTTCTATTCAGCTGCTTTTCTGGCTGAGAAAGAATGTATAGATTTTAAAGTCTGAAATTGGTCTAGTAAGTGTGGCATATCCACAATCTATCCCCCAAGTATTGGCTGCAGTATGAAGCAGAGGTAAGGCAGAAAAACAAATTAATGACCTCATACTCTCCCCAGCTCCTTCCTGCATAAAGATCAGGGCACCAAGAGAATAGCAAGCTACCACACTATTGATTAAATCTAATGCAAGTCAGTTGTAGGCGAAGGTGTACAGCCATGACTCAGTAGTTTGAGGATTTACTCCATATGACTTGCTTACATCACTGCCTGACTTGGTGACACTAATCATGCAGTGCTGGGTCGTCTTGATCTCTGATGCTATTCAGCAGGTGTATATGAGAGGAGAAGAGTGGTGCAATGTTATCTCTGCTATGTAGTCTGACATGTGGACAGATAAGAGCAAAGATGTGGAAGCAGTGGTGACTAGAAATAATGCTACTTGAACTGCTTTCGCTTGGTATGTGAATCAAGGAAGGCAGCCAAGATGAGAAACGTGTTAGTATGCAAAACATGTTGCAGGTTATCTGCGTTCCTTGCAGAGCGATAACAGAGCTGCTGTACAGCTTGGCTCCAGCATCTTCTAAATTAATCATCTTAGGGGATTTTAATTACTGTGCAGGTGATGCATCTACTAAGCTGACACAGGTGATCCATGACATCCTTAGAATGCCTCAAGATGCTGCAGATATAAAAATTTATGGACCTTTCTTCAACCTTACCATGAATATTGGAAGCATAATAGCTCTCCTTGCTCTCAGCATCTCTGTTAAAAAGAGCGTAAGACTTGGTCTTCTTGCTGGCTGGGTCATAAGCCAGCAGATACTCAGACAAAGCAGATTTTTTAAGTTCTTTGCTTAGGCGAAGGGCTCAGAGGGAACACTTGGCTGTAGGACCAGTGTGTTGGTGTGAAGAAACATGAAGAATTAAGAGCCTGTTGCTAAGAACTGCTAGTGCTTAATTTTTTAACAGTATAATTTGTCTATCTTGTTTCACTTTTGAGGCAGATTGAGAAAACAGATAGTGCAAGCCAGGCATGACTGATGTAGTCTGGAGTAACTGTGTGCTGGAGGTGCCAGTGGGAGAGTCTGTAGGTGGTCTGTGCCCATCAGAGGCAGGAGTGTCAGTAGTAGTGCTCACCTGTAGGAACTCGCAGGGTGCTGACTTTACCTTCTGCTGAAGGCATGCAGCTCTCGGCAAGCTTGGACACACTTGAAGTATGATGTAGCTTTTCACTTTCTATCTATGCTTGCTGCTGTCTTGGATGTTTAACATGGGTTATTACCCTTGCCAGACTTAAATTACAACTGCAAAACATGTGTCCTTTTTTCCCTGTGTAAATACCGGCCAAATCACTTTAAAGCTGCTAGTGTGAGATTGCTCTGAGCTTGAGAACAAATGCCTCCTGCTGTTACGGCAGTAGAATATGTCCTGGAATATAGAAGTATCTGAAGGTAGTAGCATTTATTTTACAATAGCTAGTTCTGCCACCGAAATGTGGGAACAGAAAGGAAGGGGTAAACATCTTGATTTTTATAAAATAACTAGGGACCTTGAATTCTTAATAGAAGAGTGACATAGGAATATACTCAAACTAAGCAAGTCTTCTGCCTCTTCACCTGTCCTTTCTCCAGTCAAGACCATAAAGCAAAACCCTAAAGTCTTGCCTGGCTCTTGCAAAAACTGCATTACAGGAGCAGAATCAGGTTTGCAGTGGTGATAAATGGAAATAGTCATATTATTACTTGAAGTCCATGTTTAACATAAATGCCTTTTGGCTTGCTCACCAAGGTAATAATCGTAGGAAAGGAGATTGTTCACTGTATTACAAAGCCGGCTAGATGTGTAAGGCTGTCATGAGGTCCTTATTCTATTAGTGAATCTGCTAATCTTTGTTTAAAAATAGTCAACTAGTGTCAGTGTTGTAAAACATGGTGGTCTAAGCCCATAAACAAGACAGAATTTGAATACAGGTTATGAAGTTTATTGGTCTGGTGGAGTATCCTGAAGAATGGCTTTGCCTGACTGTAGGCTAACTACAGGAAAAGATAAGTATGCACAGGTTAGAGGTCAAATGCTGCTTCTGTTCTTCAATCTTTCCTTGCCTGAAGTAAGCTAAAGAAATAATAAAAAATGGTTCTTCCACACTTTAGCTGTATGTGCTCAGAACTTGGGGAAAAAAATGTAGGTAGTAGGCTGAGGTGAGGAGGTTCTGTTTTAATTATTTTTGTTAACTAGGTACTTCTGACTCAGCTCGACTGCGGGAGAAGGAAGTTTCTTTAAACCGTTTTTTCTTTCTTTAGATCCAGCTATGACAACAGATGATGCCAGCAGTCAGTCTCAGGCAAACTCTTTGACTAATATGAAGAATGGACTTAATGAATCATTTCCTGGTAACTGTTTTATTTCAGTAAACCTAAAGCTATAATATTTTTTCCCTAGTGATACTAAATTATGGTGTAGAGTTTACATTTTCATACTGAAGTCTTTCAAAATAAGGTTGTGACTTTTCAGAAGGAAGAGAAGTAAATACGTAATCTAGGCCTTTAAAGCCACTGCAAGAGCTAATGTGTCATAAGCATCTTGAGGACCGGAAGAAGGTAGCTGACTGCTAGCTGGTGAGCTGTTGCTCTTACACATATATGCAATAAAAGCAGGCAGTGACCCTGGAGATGGGATAATTCACAAACTAGAACCATTGTGGGAGGTTCTGTTCTAGCACTTACTCCTGATAATTTTTTGTGTAAGGAATCCTCCTGTTGAGCTAGTGAGAGGTATAATAATGCCCTTGCACCAGGGCATTAATTATATATATTATTAATAATGCCAGACACCTTGCTAGTGCCTGCTAGCTTCATCATTATCTAAAAAAACAGATTTTTTTTTTTTTTTTTTTGAATTTATGGATATGTCAATACCTTTGGTTGTCCCTCCATTCATCATATTCTGGACGTTAATTGCAGTTTTACTAGGGAGCAGAGAATAAGTTCCAGGCAGGAGAAGAAACTGATGGTTGTTGATTCCCCCTCTTCTTTCTTATGAAGATGGAGAAGCAGGAATTCAGCAGTGTACCAAAGCTCATGTTGGTTTGTGCATATCAAACATGGACTAAGTTACATTTATACGTGAACTCAAGCAAGTTCTGTCAAGTTGTTCCATCTCAGGTTTTGTTGTTGGAGATGGTAATGCTATTTACCTGATGTTCATCTTAAGAGCTTTTTAGCATGATGCGCGTGTGAGGGAGCGCAACAGCTAATGGATTCAGTAACTCTTTCTAGACATAAATACACCTTCTATATACATAGAATGGTTTGGGTTGGAAAGGACCTTGAAGGTCATCTGGTTCCAAGCCTCCTGCCATGGTTAGGATCCACTAGACCAGGTTGTCTAGAAAGATATGATCTAAACTATAGTAAGAAACTACTACAAATACGGTTGTGAAAGCTTCCATGAGCTAAAATACAGAATATGACCTAACCTGATTATTTTCATTTTTACGTGAATTGAGGAAGAAAGTCAGTATAAGGATCCTAGTAGTGTGCAGGACATTTTAAAGGCGGTTATTGTGAATGTATAACAATTACCATATGGACTGGCACTGCTGCCTTTTGAATGTATCATCATGAGAGATTTCAGTAACAAATCAAGTGAGGTGTGTACTAAACTGACGTAAACTCAGGTGATCCGTGGCAAAACAGGGTGTTTGCACACAGAAGCAAAGAAAGATTCCCCAGAACTCTTTTCAGCCTTTATGTCGTATTTTAGAGATAAACACTTGGGCTAGTTTTTCTCCACCAGGCAGAGATCAAGTCTTGCTTGTGCTCTTATCTAGAGAAACGGGACTTACTGTCTAGTGCTGGGAGACAGCTTTATAATTTTATTTTGCTTTAAAAGCCATTTTGTAATAGTAGCTGAGATTGACAGCAGTCTGTTGTTAACAACAACCAAATGTAGGTCTGTTCTTCTGCATCATCTGCTTTAATATACAGGTTTATAGTTACTTAAACTTGTTGAAGCGTGGGGGAAGGTATGAAAGTGCAGATGGAACAAGCCAGGCAAAAGGCTGACTGCCTGTTGCATAGCGTTCCTTGTGTTGTGGTCTGACAGGTAGATAGAGGAAAAACACTGCTTTATGGAACAGGCCTGCAACTTGGAAGGCATGTGTTACCTGTGCTTGTGCTTGCTCGAAGACCTTTGGATGCAAATCACTAGTATGGCCTTCCTTCAGCACAGGCAGATTGTAGCTGGGAGAAATACGTTTAAGAACTGTGCCTCAAAGTTCAATGTTTTATGCAGGAAAAGCGAAGGAGTAATTCCGAGAAGACCTAGGCTTTCAGAGACACTGTTTCTACTGCACAGTGAGCAACTCTGCCACCCAGTGCTTCTGTCAGTAAGAAGTCAAGCTGTAGCCCAGTTTTTTCCATTTTCCTGACTGAATATGAACCTTTTAAATCCATGCACAGGAGAGAAAATGAAGCCCTTTTTCTTCAGAAAAACTAGAATAATTTTCTCCTGTAATGTTGTATGACTAGGCAGATTCACTATGTAGTTACTATTTATGTATTTCTGAAATGCATTATAAAATTGACAATAAAATTACTTGGCAAGCACGTAAAACTAAAAAACATTTAGTGTATTGTATCTGCTATTGCTTTTGTTTCTTCACTGAATTGAAAGAAAAATATTTTTTTGTAAGAGGTTTGCTTTTTGTCACCTTTCAGAGCCCATGACAACTACACAAATTTTCAGTTGGCGAACACAGGGGAGCCCTTCAGATCACGTAACACTTGGACACGAAGTATCTGTACCTGGTAAAAGCAAGCACATGTCTTCTACTGAAATGGTTAAGTTTCAGTTACCCTAAGGTTCTACCTTGATTTTTTTTTTCTTTTTTTATTTTATTTTTTTTTTAAATGAAATTATTATGGAGGGCTTGTATTTATTGGTAATTACCAAGACAAAGATGTTCAAGCAGTACAGAAAGTAACTGTGGAAACTGAAAGAAAATAAAATTGCTAGAGTGGTGTTAAATTGACCTTTCTTTTAAGCATAACTTCTAATGTCTTCTCCCACAGTGTGTTTAAGTTTTACTGGGAATTTGTATGCAGATAGTACAATATTAAGGAAACAATTATGTGTGTAGATATGGAAGGATGATGCTTGCTTAGTGGGGCTACATCTGCTGTTAATGCTGTAGTTCATCAATTTGCTTTCTTGCTCTGTCCTTGAAATGCATGGAGCATGAAAACTAGCGTGGTGGGAACAGACAGTTCATGCTTACAGTTGCCTGCATGAGTTTTATGAGTTGCCTGCTGTATCGAGTTTTATAAAGGTCGTCCCTGAAGAGTAGGCTATCCGTTGCCCTACAGGAAAGGGATTTTGCAGGGCATATTAAACTTCCTAAACACAGTTTTTCCTCACAGAAGGAAAGGAGTATGTTTTAGGCATATGATGATCAATATTGACATTACTTGTGAGGAGGAGTGTTCCCTGCAGTTTTGTGGAGCAGTGAGGGACTGACCATTTCCCAGTGGAGCACAGGCTGTTTTTGCCTCTGCATTTATTAGAACTGCATCTAGATTAGATAGTCTACCTCTGGCTTTCTGGCCATGTTTTTAAATTGTAGTGGCCTTGGGAATGGCAGTGTTCTGTCCTGCTGGGGTTTTTCTGCATGTGTGGTGGTGGTGTGTGGTTTTTTTTTTTTTGGTGTTTTTGTTTTGTTTGGGTTTTTGTGTGTGGTTTTTTTTTTTTTTTTGTTTGTTTGTTTGTTTGTGTTGGTGTGTGGTGTGTTTTTGTTTTGTTTTGGTTTGGTTTTTTTCCCTAAAGCTTATTACTTTTCCAAGCTTTAGTTAAACACTGATGTAGTCCTATACAGTTCTAGGACCCACCTATGATGTTTGAATTGGTCTGTAAAACGGATAGTTACAACCTCTTTAGAGTATTGACGTTCACAATTACAATATATTAAAGCTAGAAACAATCTTCTAAAACGATGTAATTACTGTAACAGCAACCACACAACACTACAGTTTTCAGATTCTGACTTGCAACCTACAAGGTATGTGAAAGGATCTCCATACTAGTCTGCATTTACCAAGGTCCTTTTTTTCTCCCTCATGTTACTCTAAGAAATAATTGCAGCACTGTATTGATGCTCTGCAGTATGATTGCCTTTATAGGATCACAACATACCACTTTGCTTCGTTTACAACCTCGTTAGGTCCAGATCTTGCCACTAAAGAGTCCAAGCAGACAAGCAGTCAGAGTGTCACTTCTGTGCAGTATAAGTTACTTCTACCTGGTGAGTATGTAATTTTTCTCTTCCAGTTATGTTATATTGAATGCCTATGATTGCATACGCAATCTTATGTATGAGTTACAGAAATATCTAAGATAGCAACTTCCTGATAAAGTTACAGTGATCACAGTAAGCATGCGATGAGCCCAGTAAACGGAAATATTATTAAGTTTGTTGCATTGTTGTGTTCTAATAATTATTTTATTAGTGGAGAATGAGATTCTTACTTTCTAAAAATCACAAGAAAAAACAGCTCATAGCTATGTGCTTCCCCCAAATCAATCCAAGTGACAATTTCTTTGCACTAGCGAATCCGCTTGGAAAGACCACATAAGCTAGAGTACTTGTTAACCAGCAGGTGTTAGTCAACTTTGCAGCATTACAGAATTTAAAGCATGGAGAAAAGGCAAGATAAACATCTTCCTACAGTAGACGTGAAGTTCCCACAATAATATATAACTTATTTCTTGGACAACTGTAAAATTTAACTGAAATCTTTTTCAACTGGAGATCATTTAGAACTCCATTGCAAAATTCTGGTATGATATTTTAATGACATTATTGCACAACGTTCATACTGTATTTCTTCTAGCAGGAAGCTTAAGGCAGATGTTCTGGTACATGTACTCTTGGTACAGAGATGTCCCAAATACTGGTTGTGGTAGTGGTTAGCCATCAACAGCAGAGGGTTTTCATGTTCCTTTCATTCAAAGTGTGAATTTGTTTTTTAAATAATCTACCAAGTACAGATTCTACTTTTAGCCAGTGTAATTAATCTGACTGTAAAGTTTTAGCTATTGTGAAACCGGTTCCATTTGTAAAATTACTTCAGTTGTAAACAACAAGGTGAGTTGTTTGGCTCATTTATTAAGCATAACAGCTCTAATAAATGAGTTGCAGTTACTGATTTTCCTCCCTATGAAAGCTCAGGGTGTTGCACCTGTAAGTTTGACCACAGTTCAACAGATCTGTGGTATTTTGGCTGGGACTTGGACTTCAGGGCGTACTGTTCTGCAGGCTGTAAATGTGTGTGCCAGACCCAGTGAAGTTTAAATATTTTATAGGAGTATCTGGGGCTTCTACTTCAGACGGTCTTTGCTTCTTAGGTATGACTTGCAGTACTAGGCCAGTGAGCTGTGCCTTAAAACTTGCTTTTTCTCAAAGAATTTGAGCTGTGAAATGCAACTGTACTCTTGACCATCAAAGACTATAGGGTCTAGGATTGAGGTGAGGCGTGGAATAATTTTCGTTGGAGTATTTGGTTAGACTAACCACAGTTGTATCTAGAAGGTATGAAATAAAAGGCCGATGATGAAATAAAATGGCAGTGCTGACCAGTAAAAAGTCAGATGTTTGGTTTGGTTTTGTGGTGGTTTGTTTTTTTTTTTTTTTTTCCCCCCCCTCTTTTCCTCTCTCTAAAAGCTGTTTGTGTGGATCAGAGAAGATATGAGATATTTAGATAATCAGACTGGTTAAGGTTGGAAGGACCTGGATGATCATCTGGTTCGAACTCCTCCTGCCACAAGCAGGGACACCTTCCACTAGACCAGGTTGTTCAAAGCACCATCCAGCCTGGACTTGAACTCTTGCACAGATTGGGCAGCCACAGCTTCTCTGGGGAACTTGTTTGAGTGCCTCAACACCATTGCAGTATCTGCTGTTGAAATCTACTTATGAATACACTCATTTTTGCTTTTAACAAGCTTCATAAGCATAAAAAGTGTCAGGTGGTTCTACTGTATTGGAATGTTTTCAGATTGTAATTGTGCTGGCTTACCACTAAGAAGGCAAAGGCAGCCGTAATTTAAAGATTATTTCCTCCCCCACCCCCCCCCCAATTCAGCAGCGGTAGCATGAAAAGCCAGATCCAACAATGTTAAGCCTGTGGATTTTTGTCAACATCTTCACTAGCAACAGGACATTACCTGTGGTCTCAGAGTATCATAAGAATATGCAGCTGGCTAACACTTAGGTGCTTGTAGATACTTACAAGTTTAACGTTTTGAGATTATTAGTATTTTTACTATGCTTGCTAATATTTTTTAATGTAATAAATCCTGCTTTTTTAATACCAAATGTGAAGTTGAACAGGAAGTTTAGACTGGGAGCAGATATTGTTGCCCCTGGTGAGAGCTAAGTGCTTAATATACTTTGGTTTGGGTTAAATTATGTAGAAGAATGTCTTACCTTGCTTTCAGTGAAACGAGTATCTATGTTACTGTATTAGAACTCCCTAGGAATTTTACCTGCAGAATGTGTGTAACTTTTGTAATGGATGTGTATCATAACTCAGTTATGGCTTAAGAAAATTAGTGTCACTGTCTGATTTTGCAGTTTTACCCTGGAAAATATAACAGAAACACAATTTAGTCACTTGTAATCCAACATATGTAAAACACAAATTTGAATCTGTTCTTCCTCCACAATGAAGAAGTGTTTTTCATAAATTTTTTTTAAACTTTGTAGGTGCTTCTGGTACTTCTGTGGAAACAACTGTCAGTTTGGACAGGGTAGTTGAAGTTGAATTAACTTGCATATTGGACAAGAAATATTCCCATTTGAAAAGTTTTCAAGTGATTTGGAAGAGGGGAAATGATACAATCAGTCATACCAATAAAACTGATAACAGCTGGAGCATCAAGTAAGTAGCATTCTTTACAGTTTGACTTTCAGGTTCTCATACGCTGCTCAATATCTTAGAAAAGAGCAAAATGCAGGGATTAATATGTCTGTAATTGGCATATTGAAACTGCAGGAAAGGAGAAAGGTTGCAGTTACTTCAAGAACTGTACTACTAAAAACTTAAGTAATCTTAGTCTGAGATTGCTAAACTATCTCAATTACTTTTTCAACTTCCCTGTTTTTCTACATTCTCTTTTCTACCTCAGTGCTCCTTTGCAGTAATCTGAAAGCCATCAATGGTTAAGTCGTAATTAGCAAAACAGAGAAGAAACCAGCTTTACAGCAAAAATGTTTTGGATTGTTTTGAAGGTTTTCTTAACTCTTTTGAACCTCTGAAGAGACCCAAGAAATGTAGAAATCTTCCTCAGTTGATACCATTTACTGTTGGGCTCTAAAATTAACCCCTCTATGGATATTTATTGAGGTAGTCTCCAGCTGATTACTGTATAGCTTTTGTTTCTTAATGTCAGTAATATTTATCTAAAATTTCTATCATGGGAAATGTGATGAGAATGTATTTAATTTTTTTTTTTTGAAGTGTAACTGTCTCGGATAGCAGTAAGTTGGGAAGTTACAGTTGTACTCTGAAAGGTGAACAACAACTCAGTGGTATTTTTCACTTGCAAGGTAATTGTATTCAGTTTTAACTAATTTTAGTTTTAATTTACTTTAGATTTTGCTTCACTTGACCATTGAGATTATGTATCATTATGGTTTCTGGATAGTATGGAAATTGTAACTTAATTTGATAAGCAGTGACTAATATGGACAAGCTAATTGATAATCACTGTCAAAGGCATGGAGGGAATAAGAATTTTGAAGCTTTTTTAACAAAGCTTGTTAGCAACCGAAAGAACATATAAACCTTCTTTTTTCCTAAATGAGTAACTGATTTCCCCTTCCCTCTCCATCCCTAAGCAGGAGTAAATGCTCATCACTTTCTGGGGGTTGGGAGGAAAGGGTGATGTCTCAGGTAAATTCTTCAATAAGCAGAGCCAATGCCTTAGAAGTTTGGTCTGAGATTCGATATTATAAGAGGAGCAGTGATTGGCAGAATGGAGGCAGGTTTTTGAACAAATTAATTCTGGAAAACCAAATTACTGCTCTAGTGCATCTGTCATTCTGTTTAAAAACAGCACTTTCATTAAAAGTTACTGTGGTTAATTGAACAGTAGGAGTGTCGTTTCTTCTGTTTTGCATTCTTTGCTCAGTAACATTGTCCCAACAGTAATAAGTGAAATCCAGTTGAATGCAAGATGTGGAAATTAAACAAACACAAGCTGCTGAGAACCTTCATCTGTTAATGACAGCTAGTGCCTTTTCTATTCTCACCACTCAAATTTTGTAAAGAGCAAGAGAAACATCTGATCTGTGAAAGGTTCATGTACTATTACATTTATGAGAGATATTCTCCCTGAACACAAGCTTCTAAAACCACTGCCTCTTCAAATACTTACCCTAACTTCAGCTGGACTAACCAGCGGGGCATTGCAATTCAGTACTGCAAGCTGCCTTTGTACAGTGGTATATCTGGTTGTATAACGTGAGGAAACTCTCATGCATGTTAAACGATATCTGCTTTCAAACCTTCAACTAGGGGAGGCTAGCTTATGTTATTGAAGAAAGTCAAAATTGTAGTTTATTCAGGTCTTTTAATCTCAAAAATGATTATATGTTGTTCTTGTCAATATGTGGTTAAGGTTTAGTTGAATGTCTGTCCAACTCTGTTTAGACTAAAAAAGTGAAAGGAGACCTTATTCATTTGAAAGTATATAGTAACTATTTCAGTAAGGGCAGGAATGACTTAATAGGGAAGTCATCTTTTCCAGAACAGTGCATAGGACTGGCTGATTTATTACAAGAAGATGGGAGAATTGCTTCACAGTGGTTGAATGCTGCCACTTCTGGTGCCATAAAAAGTACCGGCTTGACATTTTTTAAGATTAATGCAAGAGTGAAGGAAATGGGAAAGAGAAGTCCTTGAATCTTCCAGTCAATAATGCAGAGAGAACAAATCTCAAACTGAAAGATGAGTAATGTGTTGATAGAGACTCGGTGGCTAAAGTCATCACTGCTGTAACTACCTGCAATGATTTTCCACAAGGCTGATAGGCATTATGGATGTCTTACCTCTCCTCCCCTTCCTCCCCATTCTGGCATGGCATGACCCTGCAGATTTTGAGGAGTTCAGCTTTTACCCATGTCTGCAGAAAACAATGAGATGCTTATAGGAAGGTCAAATTATTACACATGGAGACCATTCATGGGTATTTTGAAGTGTTGTACTAGCTATAGAATAGATTAATTTGTTTGCCTTTTGTTCTTGGATCCTTAAGCACCTGTACAGGTACATGCACTATGAAACAACTCTGGTCTTTAAACTAGTGTGGAACTCTTGACTGGTTCAAATGCTGATGTGATCACCCGTCTGGTCATCTCTTCAACGTTTTGCTGTGCAGCACCAGTGCTGGGTAAAAATTGTTGCAAAAATATCTGGGACAAAGCATGTTATTTCCTAGCACATTTAGGGATTAACCATTCTGAAATGGTTTCATATCTGTTCCTGGAATGGAAATTTTGAAGCTTGGCTGCTCACAAGAAGTGAACTTTTTGTGGACAATTAATTCATGCTCAGCCAGTCAAGAGGGGGGCAAACAAGAACAATCTTAGTTTATACCAAATTGTTCCATCATAACTGCTGAAAACAGGTTCTTAGCCTATTCAGTCTAGCGTGACCAATATAATTTAAGATATACTGGATCTGTACTTACAAGATAGAACAATGAAACTTTTTCAGTAAAATTTAAAATAGATCTGAAGAAAACATGCTGGTAAACATCCAAGTAAAGAGGGGAAGAAGGAGGAAGGGAAAATACATACTTCAGCATGATATAATTAGAGCTGAGCAAGTATATCTGTGGCATGCCTCAATGTATTCAACTTTTTTTTGGCTTTTGGTGTTGGAAGGCTGTGGGGACAAGTAGCTCTAGAGTTATAAACTGATGCCTTGTTTCTTGTGGCAGTGTTCTGTCCTTACCAAGATTGGACTGAAATTCTTTTTTATTGGCATGCACCCAAAAGCCACACTTCAACTCAGAAAATATTTCCTAAGTGCAAAGCTTTGTCAGTCTGCTGTTCTGTCTTAATCAGAAAGAGAAGCTCCTTGCGTACACAACTTGCCAGATACCATTGTGTGGTAGCATTATGTCTGGAATAGACTTCTATCACTTTTTGTCGATTGAGTGAAATTGCACAAAAATTGGTATGTTTTTCTAGTGTACTAGAATTAAAGCATGTAGCTCACAGCTTTTAAGGGAAGGAGAGAGGCAATCAGCCAAGGTAGAAATCGCTATCTGAGTATCACTTGGTTTTCAGTTTTAATAGGCAACTTTTAAACAAACAGCCACTGAGAACAGGATTCTCATAGTTTCTGCATAAATTCTGTATGTGTAATGTCAGCCTGAAATGACTCTTCATGTACGGTCATGCCATGAATAATAGAATCATCTGTGTTTTGAGGGAAAAGGAAGCGAAAGGACTACTGTAAGTAGATACCTGAATATCTTTTTTGCAATATTGTAATTAAAATCTGTAGCTCTCACATAATGAACTTTTTCCTACTTCGTAGTACCAAAAATTGGACGAAAAGAAAAACCCACAATCACTTACTTAGGAGACACAGCTGTAATGAATTGTGAATGTCCTGGCTATACAGCCATTTCTTGGACCTGGTATATGACCAACGGAAGTAAACAGGTAAGGTTTGCATCTGTTTGCCAAGCAAAGCAACATGGCAAAATCCAAATGCAGACACTTTGTAAAATACAATGACTTTTCACTGTAGGCTCTACTAATTGAATTTCTTTTAAAGTTCATGTAAATATCTGTACATGAGAGGAAAAATATCTGTGATGTTTCAGAATAGTTGTTATTACAGGGGTTTAGTTTTTGTTCTGTCTTTTATGATGTTTCCTTTTTGGAAAGTCCCTGCCATAATCTTACAGCCCAGATAAAGGTGAAACAAATCAGGTGGGTCGTTAGATACTTGTTTTTACTATATTAATGGTCATATTGTTTGAATTTTGCTGCCTGATACCAAGAAAAATCTTACAGCGTGACGTTTCTAAAGACATGAAAGGTATTGGAGGCTTGAGGAGAACAGGCCCATACCCATTTTTCTCCTCCTCCATATACAAGTAATATTGTATTTCCTAGTCTATATGATCTCTGGGGCACTGGAGCTAAAGGAGGTTATCCCATTGTGGAGGCTGCTGTGCCACTCAATTCTGAAGGAGCTGAAAGCTCTTCTCACTTCCGCTCTTGCCTTAAAGGCCGTGAGGAAAAAACTTGCTCAGTAATTTCCCTCCTTCACATACCCACTTTTCAGGATCCAGATTAGTCTTGGAAGTGGAACTGCTTTCTTCTAGCCTTTTTCTGGGGGAAGCAGTATTTAACTTCTAAAATAAGTCAGAGAGGAGGTAAATAGATCTGTCTCCTCTATGCTGCTGAAGAGTAGCACTGGCTTGTAAGACTGTCAACATAATTCACAGTGAAGCAGCATTCCCAGTTCAACTTCCTTGAAAAATACATGTTTTGTGCAGCGGTGAAACCTGGGTATTGCATCCTGACACCTGAGGCTGCCTTTGTCAGTGGAGTCTGTAGAGTCAAAGGTACCTTTCATCTGATCTTAAATAGAATAAAACAGGTCAGACTAAAACTTCCTCACTAAAAGTACGTATTTTGCTCCACTGGATATAAAGGGAACACAGGCAGCCAGCTAAGATAAAACCTTCCCTTGGAGGTGCACTAAACATAATTCACAAATGTCACTTGATCTTAACTTGTTTTTACACTGCTTTATATAGAACTATCTGTTGATAATATAAATAATTTGATTAGAATTTCTCATTGCATTAATAAGACTTGTAATGTATTTTTTAATTTCAGATTACCATTAATGAGTCTTTGCTGGCAGACAAATATGTAATTAGTAAAAAGTCTGCCAATATAACCCAACTGAAGATACTGAAGCTCACTAAGGAAGATGATGGTGAATATTGGTGTGAAGCTGCTTTTGAATTAGGGAAAAGTAAAGGAAAACTGGAGCTTAAAGTTCTGTCCTTCATGGTGCCTCTCAAACCCTTCGTAGCAATTGTGATTGAAGTTATTGTTTTAGTAGCTCTCATTGTCGCTTATGAGGTATATTCAAAGAAAGTGAAACGTACAGGTAAGTCTTCTCTAGCTTTCCATTGAAATTGCAGCCAAAAATAGA
Organism: Nestor notabilis; assembly: GCF_000696875.1. Lineage (NCBI taxonomy): Eukaryota > Metazoa > Chordata > Aves > Psittaciformes > Psittacidae > Nestor > Nestor notabilis. The sequence continues at coordinate 16,652 of NW_009937723.1, forward strand.
AAGATATGACACATAACACTTCATATATGAAGTTCAGTGTGATTTTTTTTTTTAATATATTTTTTTTTCTGATAAAATACTTTCTTCTAGAACACTGCATTGTTTTTAGATTTTTAAATCTCTTCCATGAGTCTTGAATTCAGGCACAAAGTGCTTTCAGTAAGCAGTGCTTTCCCATAAATGTTTTGATATAGTCATTACTTTTTTCCTTACAAGACAAAATAATTTAGAGGCTATACTTGCTTAGGAATGGAAGTAACTCTTAGTAGTCTTGAAGGGAGAAACTTCTGCCAAGCAATTGAGTAAGAAGGAAAAATGCATTAAACCAGAATGCACTAATCTTGGTGGTTGAATCTAAGGCGTGTATAGGTAAGCCAAGCTAGATGTACAAGATGAAACAGAAGTGATATGTATGTAAAAAACCCTATGTATATATGTCTATTATACATACATGCATACATGTTTTTCAGTTTTGTACTGAATATATGGATTGTATATATAACATGTATTAAAATCAAGGTAGAACTTGATCAAAATAAGCTTTTTGGAAAATTTGCAGGTACTTCCACTAAACAGAGGAACAAGATAATTTGAATTACAAATCTAAGAAAACTAATAAAATGAAAAAAATGTTTTGCTTAGGCATGGAGTAAATAATATAATAAGCCAGAACTTTTCTAGTGTTTGTTAAATTGAGACCTTTTATCATTCTTTTTCTGTTATGCAGAAGCTGAAAAAGAATTTGACCAAATTGAGCATCTGTAAGTGAAGAATTTATGTATTATAGTTAAATATTTGCTTTTTTGCATATTAGTGTGTTGTATAAAATTATACCTTATTGTTAACCCAATTGGTAATTTTAATTGCTAAGGGTTAGTGATGAATGTGAAGGTATAGTTCATTTAGTTCATTCCTTTCCTTGAGACTTCCTTAAAAATTCCAGTGTGCTGAATGTGGTTTCCTAGGCAGCACTTAATTTTGGTGTTTAGAATATATGTCTTTTTTTTTTTTTTTTTTTTTTTTTTTAAGCACCATGTGTTCTCATTATAAACTCATTCTAAAATCACAGAATCATAGAATTGTTTGGTTTGAAGGGACCTTAAAAATCATCTCATTCTACCCCCTTCTGCCATGGGCAGGGAAGCTATGACTAGGAGGAAAATCACTTTTGGGTAGAAATTTTGTAGAAGAGGCTTTGAAATTTTTCTCATATGTTTTATTTATCCATATTAACATAAATTTCTCTCACATGCATGTGGTTAAAGCCCAGATTATCCTAGGTAAGCCTGTAGTTGCTAGAGTACTGCAAGCTGGTATTGTTGCCTATTTTGGTGGTTAACACCAGCCTCTGGAGCAGTGCCTCTCATGGTGCTTTATACCTGGGGCTCACTGGGCACAGGGATGGTTGCACTGCTGCAGCAAGAGGGGCAGGTGTAGGCACTTCTGTTGCTCTTCTGCTGCTTGAGTGTTCGTGCTTCCATATAGGCTTCCCCATCCTGAGGATGATGCAAGGCTTGCTTGCTAAAATCGGCTATATTTATGTCCCTCAGCCCACCCTTTGAAGCCCAGTCACTTCATCTAGCATGTTAACTTTCCTTTTGTTTTAAGACACAGTTCTTTTTTGATGTGTCCAGTCTACTCCTTTTTTTATTCTGTCTCTTCACTTATGCTTATTTGTTACTGTCCTTCTGTGTAGCACCCTTGTTGGATTTCTTGCTGCAGTGACCTTTGTTTCCCTATGTTGTATTCATGTTTCCATTCCTATTTCCAGTGCTAGCTGAAAATATATTCTTAGCATTCCCAAAAAAATTTACCAGCTTTAACATTCAGTTCCATTATAAACTCGGAATATGTCTTGGAAATTCAGTATGCTGTTATGCTGCTGTTTCATTATAATCATAGAATAGTTAGGGTTGGAAAGGACCTTAAGATCATCTAGTTCCAACCCCCCTGCCATGGGCAGGGACACCACACACTAAACTATGTCACCTAAGGCTCCATCTAACCTAGCCTTGAGCACTGCCAGGGATGGAGCAGTCACAACTTCTTTGGGCAACCCATTCCAGTGCCTCACCACCCTCACTGTGAAGAACTTCTTCCTTATATCTAATCTAAACTTCCTCTCTTTAAGTTTGAAGCCATTATTACCCTTTGTCCTACCACTGCAGTCCCTAATGAAGAGTCCTTCCCCAGCATCCTTGTAGGCCCCCTTCAGATACTGGAAGGCTCCTATGAGGTCTCCACGCAGCTTCTCTTCTCCAGGCTGAACAGCCCCAAGTTTCTCAGCCTGTCTTCATACGGGAGGTGCTCCAGCCCTCTTATCATCCTCGTGGCCCTCCTCTGGACTTGCTCCAACAGCTCCATGTCCTTTTGATGTTGAGGACACCAGAACTGGACACAATACTCCAAGTGAGGTCTCACAAGAGCAGAGCAGAGGGGCAGGATCACCTCCTTTGACCTGCTGGTCATATTTCTTTTGATGCAGCCCAGGATACGGTTGGTGTCTGGGCAGCAAGTGCACACCGAAGATGGCTCATGTCAAGCTTCTCATCAACCAACACCCCCAAGTCCTTCTCCTCAGGGTTGCTCTGAATCTTTTCTCTGCCCAGCCTGTGGCTGGGCCTGGGATTGTGCCGACCCAGGTGTAGGACCTTGCACTTGTCTTGGTTAAACTTCATCGGGTTGGTATTGGCCACCTCTCAAGTGTATCCAGGTCCCTCTGGATGGCATCCCTTCCCTTCAGCATGTCAGCTGAACCACACAGTTTGGTGTCATCAGCAAACTTGCTGAGGGTGCGTCAGTCCCACTGTCTGTGTTGCTGGCTGAGATGTTGAACAAGATCGGTCCCAACACCAACCCCTGAGGGACACCACTCATTACTGGTCTCCAGTTAGACATTGAGCAGTTGACCACAACTCTTTGTGTGCAGCCATCCAGCCAGTTCTTTATCCACCAAGTGGTCCATCCATCAAATTGATGTCCCTCCAAATTAGAGACAAGGATGTCTTGCGGGACAGTGTTGAACTCTTGCGCAGGTCCAGGTAGATTCTTCAACTGCTTTGCTGCTGTCTGTCAGTTCTGTAGTCGCATCATAGAAGGCCACCAAATTGGTAAGGCAGGATTTGCCCTTACTGAAGCCATGTTGGCTGTCACCAACTGTCTTGTTGTTTTCTATGTGCCTTAGCATGCTTTCCAGGAGACTCTGCTCCAGGATTTTGCCAGGCACAGAGGTGAGACTGACTGGAAATGTCTTGGGTTGAAAATTGCCCTCGTTGCGCAGCCCTGCACAGTATATTGCACCAAAATAATGTTTTCAAGCTTGATGAGATGCGGGATGCAGTTTTGATCAGCTGATTAATCTTTATTTTGGAGTTCTATCTTGGATAAACACATGTGAAGAAAATCTACTAAACTGTGTACTTTTTGCCTGATTTTAGTAACTGAAAGTTACATCAACTCTTGGCTGTTTAGAAGATAGATTTGCGTATCAGAGAGAGTGACTCCAGAGGAATTTCTCTGGTTTGTTATGTCAAATGATGACTAATATACATCTGAATTTGGTTGATGAGACTATAATTAAAATGTTATAGTTAACAACATACTAAGTAGGAGGCTAGTGATTCAGAATCAGATTTTTTTTCTTTTTTGAGAGAGAATTGTTAATATAAGTCTTTGACCAGCACCCAAGTTGTAGGTACTCCAGAAAGAGCGATCATACAGTGTTTCCGCCAATATTCTGAGGATGTTGAGCTGTATATTGTTTAAGGATTCACTTTATATACAAATTTCTATACACTGAATGAAATGATAGTACAGTAATAATTTCTGGAATAATGTCACTGTTGTACCTTAAGCCCAGAACTTTGTGGGTATTTGAGGGGGATTGAGTTGTCTTTACTACTTGGCTGAAAGATGTCAAGATGTCAAGAGTCAGGTTTTTTTGGTGCTTAATGTTTTTAATCTTATAACCTCACATGTTAAAAGAGGGAAAAATCAAATACATCTCAGATGTACTCTGTTACTGGATTGTGGGACTGGAATGATTGTGCTCCTACTAAAAAGTTGAGTTCTGGAATTTAACTTCTCTTTCTTACAGTAAATCAGAAGACAGTGGTCTGGAAAGCAGTAGGGCTAGGCAGAGAAGAATTTGATCTGCTTCCTAAAAAGGTACGTAGAGATGAAATGGAGACAAAAATTTACTCTTTTCCTCAGCACAGCCTAATACAAGGTTGAAGAAATCCATTGTGCCATCCCAGTGTGGTTGGTGGTTGTTTTTTGGTTGGTTGGGTTTTTTTGCTGCTTTTTTTTAATGTGGGAACATAAGAATAGAACCATTGTTTAGATAAAACTGTATATAGTAATTTATGATGTAACATCAGCAAGACAATGTGTTCAGTCCCTTTTAATTCAATGCTGTCATCATCACTGTGGTTTAGTAGTTCTGTTCACCCATGCAGTTCTTATAATAGGACCCAGATTAACCTGGTTAATAACCTGGTTCCTGATCATGAAATATTTCTGTAGATGGCAGGGTAAGTGCTGAGATGCGTAACTGCTGATATATGTAAGCCCCTACTCTTTAGGCTGTATTTTGGGTGTTGAGTGAGGTTATGGAGGAAGCATGCAAGTGGGGAATGTGACAGTACCAGAGATATGAAACAAGGGGTTATGAAAGTCTAGGAAAGTAAACAAAGTGTAATAGATAGTGACCGAAAAGTTTAGGTGGTAGGAGGAAGCAGAGGATATGTAGCCCTCTGGTAGCTATATAATGAACATCCCTGATCCATTTTAGTCTTTACAGCCTGATTACAGATTGTTTCTACTTAAGCCAGATGGAAAAGGTTGTTAGAGGATGGTTTGTCAGTTGAGCACCAATCATACACACTCTGTCTATTTCCTCTTGTTATTCCCCCTCGGCATCTGGTGCCCCGGTCTCTCATCTCAACATGAGGTATTAGTGACATTGCATTCATGTCACAGCTGGCAGTGTTCCTCCTCATCACAAGCCATCTTCTTGAAGGAAGATTGCTTCCATACCCTTTGTTTTAAAAAACAGAAGTGGCAGGTGAAGAGTAGCAAACTGAAAATAATCAATCACAGATACTTTCAGGAGTATATTCTCTCCTTGGTTTTCCTACATGTTGTACTTGTGATTGCTGGTAACTTTGGTTGTCAAGGTGTCATGGTTTAACCTTGGGTAGCAACTAAGCCCCATCCATCCAGTTGCTTGCACTCCCCTGATGGGATGGGGGAAAGAATCAGAAGGGTAAAAGTGAGAAAACTCGTGGGTTGATACAAGACAGTTTAATGGGTAAAGCAAAAGCTCCCCACACAAGCAAAGCAACTGGTGAGTTCATTCACCACTTCCTGTGGTCAGGTAGGTGCTCAACCATCTCCAGGAAAGCAGGGCTCCATCATGCATAGCAGTTACTTGAGAAGACAGATGCTTTAATTCCGCATATTATTCCGCCTCCCCTTCCTTCTTCCCATAGCTCTATATATTGAGCGTGATGTCCTATGGCATGGGATATCCCTTGCATCATTTGGGGTCAGCTGTCCTGGCTGTTCCCTCCCAGCTCCATATGCACCCCCAGCCTACTTGCTGGTGGGGTAGTGTGAGGAGCAGAAAAGGCCTTGACTCTGTGTAAGCCCTGCTCAGCAATAGTGAAAACATCCCTGTGTTATTTACGCTGTTTCCAGCACAAATTCGAAACACAGCCCCACACCAGCTACTGTGAGGGAAAATTACTTATCCCAGCCAAAACCAGCACACAAGGATTTATCCCATCTTGGATCTAAGGTCCTGTTCTCATAAAGTCCTTTTGGCATGTGATCCTCAGTGAATCATTAGCGATTCAGATTTGCAAATGTGACCATTAAAAAAAAAAATCTGAACTGTAACAGTTTATTTTCAAAGAAATATGGTAAAATATTAAGCAGCAAATTAATAGAATTCATGTTACAAGGAAATATGTTTATCTTTAATTCAGGAGATTTAAAGCAACAGAAGTGGAAATCATCACAAAGCTACAGAAGATGTATGCAGCTATGCATTTTAGAAATCTGCTATGCTTCTAAGTAAACTCCTGTACACTTTAAGAAAATAAGATGCTTTTAAAATAGCTGTGAAACTGCTTTTTTTTTATACAGATGATAATGTATTCTGATATACTGCATTTAGACCTCTGCTGTCTCTGTAGCATTTGTCATTTTACTACTAAAAGGCTTTTCTTATGTGATTAGACTTCCTGTTGTTTGACTGATGTGTTTGATTTTTATGTCCTAAATTGGAACTAATTTTGCATTCACTGAATGAACAGATGATATAGAATGGGCCTATAAATGTTACAAAGCTGGACTTGTAAGATCAAAAAAATATTTCCACCGAAGAAAATGCCTTTTACTAGAAGATGAAGCAAATGTGACACAGCCATTTTTACCAAAGAAATAGTCAAAGGGAAATCTTTATCATTATTTAAATTAAACAGTAATAGGTTTGCAGTTTGCTCTGAACAGTAAAATACCTTCATTCTGGCTTTGCTTAGCTTCATTTAAATGAGGAAGATAGGTGCATTCTGAATACTTAAGATATGAATTTTCTTAAGATGTCTTGCCATATGTGTGTGCTACTGTACTGTAATTCTAAATAGGCTAAATACTTAAGTACTGTACAAACCAGATATTTCAGAGTATTCCAGAGTAGATGAAAGAAGCAAAGGGGATACAGTTTCATATCTGAAGGTAGCTGAAATAATTCCTTACGCTTGCAAATTACTGCAGGATCTGAGGGCTACAAACCCAGTTTTGTGATTATAATTTATACAGAACACATAAATTTCACAAAGGTAGCTATGTGGTTCTTACATCCTGTCTACTTGATTGATACCTTTTACTTCTTGCAGCATACTGTATTGTTCCTTAAACTCCTTTCAGAGCACAGAGTACGTCTTGAGCAGCTAAAATTTTCAGAGTAATATGATAAAACAACATGAATACCACTAGTTCTCTTACACATAAAACTGTGACATTGCTGTTATGACTTAAGATAAAGCTTTAGAAGAGCTAGTTGCCATAATTCTAAATTAAACCATTTATTTACACATTCAGAAATTGAAAAAGGTGGAGCTAATAGCGTAACAGTTGATTGCCTTAGTTGCCTTTGCTTGCTAATCTAAAAGAAAAATAAGAAAAACTTAAATTTTAAGAAAGGGAAAAGTCGAGTCTTTTAAATAATTTCTTTTCTCAACAAAAATGTAAGGAAAAAGCAGGCAGCGTTTGCCAGCTCCCTAGGGAAATGGAAGGAAAAAACATCTAAATAGAATTTCCTCAAACTCGTCGTTCTTCTTTGAACATAGAGAAAGGAATACAGAAAAATAAACGATAAAATAGGTTTAATTTGCTCCCTCTGTTTTTTCCAATTTTACTATTCTTATGGGTTTAAAAATAGCCTAGCATTAGCTGTTGGAGATGGGGGACAAAATGAAGTCTAATATACACTTTTTTGTTTTCATTGTTTATTTTGCATCTTTAAAATTACAAGTTAAAGTCCAAGTAAAAAACAATGGGAAGTATATAAGCATTAAGTGATTGACTATAAGGACTGAATGCTGATAAAGATTTCCCTTTCTAAAATACTGTGTTTATTGTATTTTGCCTTGGATTTTCTATGCACTATAAAAACCAGAATGCATTTACAGCTTTTCATACAAATTTATTGATGCTATAAAGTTCTTTGATTGTAGCAAGTAAAATGGCTTGCAGTTTAGAAAGATTTACTTCTGTATATTGTTTGAAACAATTTTTGTAGGTATTTCAGTAGTAAAAAAGAGTAAGCTTACATAGATCTAAGAGTTAGAGCCTGCATAAAGCAGGATTAGTGTGTCTTGCAACAAAAAGGGTGCTAGGTTCTGTCTGGAAAAAAGACCGCCTTTTAAGCAGACGTGGTAATGACTTACTTCTGCCTTCATGGAGCATTCTTGTCTGATACTGAAACTGTGGTGTGAAGCCTTGGCCAACATAGGCCAGACTTCAGGTATTTTTTTGGTGTTAGCAAACAAGGGTTGCACTGAAGGCAAGCAGGAACTGGAAAACCTGGATTAAGCATGGATTTTACGTCTATGAGGTGTTTCTCCTATCGGGACTTTATTAGAGTTTGGTCAAATTGGCTTTTATAACTATAGTTTTGTCCTGACCTGCCTCTAGCATGTTGTGCTTGCCATGTCTGCAAGGGGTTTCATGTTTGGTTTTAGGTTGTTAAGTAGCTTTTCATCTTGGTAAGTGGTTTTATTCTTCATATGTCTGCCTAGGTTTAAACCTTGGGCCCCCTGCAAAAGGCAATAAATAGTATTAAATGTTAAATATTAGAAAACTGGCATAATTAGTGGTATCTCCTACAAACAACAGGGCTAAGTGTAAGGATCCACAAAATTAGTTCTAATAAAATAAATTAATCTCTAATTGACATAATGGTTAGGCTCGGCCATATACATTTGTTGGGCAGATCTTGTCTTCTGAGTTTAAATGTTCTTTTCATGGAAGAGTTTATTGGTTTCTATACCTACAAAAGCCTTATCCAGTTTTCAGAGGAAAAGACTATAATAAAGTCTGCAAAACAGTCCTGAAGGGCTGTTTCCTAATGCTTCAAAGTGGTCACTGCAAATTCCTCTTCTACGTAGATCCAAAGTAGACAAAAGCAGCTTGAGGCCAAATTCCTAGTGAAGATTGACAAATAATAGAAGAGTTTCCAAACTTTGAGCTCAGATAGAACTGTAAGACTATTTCTTTAGGATGGAGAACCTAAGAATTACCCAATAGTGGGCCAGGATAATTCAGTGATTAGTTACAGGTCATTTGACACACATAGTACTGAGGAAGAGAGGGAAAACCCATCAGTACTGACGTTGATACTGAAATCAGCACCTCTGTGCCTTTAAGTCTTTTCCAGCCAAAGAAAATGAGGTTTGTATTCTGCTTTAAATTCACCCTCAAAACTTTTCAACAGCTGAGCAATTAGAAGGAAACTGATTGGTGTCTTCACCGTAGGGAGAGTTCTTGAGTGGAGAGGTCCCTTAAGTATTGAGATACACAGCACATGCAGGCTAACCACAATTAACTGTGTCAGATCTAGCTGACAGCTCCCCCAGGTTAGGAAGGGGCAAGGAGTGAGGAAGAAACCAGTTGAAGAATAGTTGTTGGGACATCGGAAGGACCTGAAGCTATTCCGTAGGGGTCCTGAGGGACAGACAGCAGGAACTGAGTTGACTTGCAGTTAAGATGTGTACAGGGAAGACTGTGCAGATCTGTAGCAAAAAAGACAATTTTCTTTTTTTTTCACCTGCCGTTCAGAATGTTTGTGTAGGAAGCTCTGTACAGTGACCGAAAACTAACTGCCATTGCTAAGCACTTGCACAGGTGAAAACAAAGCCAAGTGATAAGTTTTGTAATTGGAAGTTACATCCTTGGAAAATGTTTCTCCACTGGTTTTAAATAGTTGTAAAGTTTTGTTATTATTCTTACCCAGTTCATGTATATATAATGCATTAAACAATTATTGTTACTGAAACTGAGTTTAAATTTACTGTTGGTAAGTTCATTTTTGTAGTTGAATTTTGAAAAACTTCGTACTTTTAATGTTTGCTACATCGTAGCCAAAATGATTGTTTTTCATCCATATGGGAACATAATCTGATTTGTTTTTCCATTCAGCCTTTTATTTAACCAAAGAAAATTTTTGGGGTTGGTTTATTTATATATATATATATATTTTTTTTTAATTATTACTGGGGTAATACTTCTATCAGCTGACTGACTGGATTATTTTCAAATTGACATTGAAAGTTCTGTAACAGTGCCTTAAAGGAATTCACAATAATAAAGTTCTATTTTCTCATTTGCAATATGTTTGTTAAAAGTTTCAGAGGAAACTTGGCAGCAAAATCTATTTTTCCAGTGAAAGACTACTAAGCCTAATGCTTTTATCACACTTGCCTTATTTTTACATTCTGATTTTATACTTTGTGCTCACTCAACTGTTTTATTGTTTTGCTTGAGTCGTAAGATGTATACAGAAATTGAATAACCTCTGTTTGATGTGTATGAAATAACAAGGAGAGTATTATGAGTAGTGTGAACAAATAATTCCAATAAACTTAACCATTTAGAAGCCATTAAGTGGAGAGTGATCTTATGTCTGGTGTCTTAGAGAAGCAAAATCAGACTCTCATCTATTTTCTTGTCCATACCCACATATTTTATGCTAGACATAAACTGCTCATTTGCTTGAGTAACAAACTGCCTTTATTCAGAGCTATAACCTTCTAGGTAGTGTGCCAAAGATAAGTAATGCCTAGGTATTTCCTGTCTAAGTGCACATACTGCATTTCACCTAGATTAATCCCTTCTACTTTGGCCATTCAGGTTAGGAACCTGTCCCTTCTGTTTTCTCTGTTAATGAGGGGTGGGTGGGAAGGATTATCTTCCAGTAGAAAATAACAGCTTAAATGGAATCTGGAGTTAAGCAGAATAAATCTTAGCCTCTGAGTCGGTGTTAATTTTTTTTTATATCAAAACATATTTAAAATGGTGTTAGTCTTCCCATGAAGACGAATATTTGCACCTGGCTTGGAAATCGAAGTATTTCCTAGTTTTACCTCTCGCTTATCATTTTAAAGGGGACCTGGGGATATTTCATTAGGTTGCCTTCTACTATGTTTACAAAGAGAAGTAATAAGACATCTTCTTAGTACATACTTACGCTGTCTATACTGTGTTAAGTAACACATCTCATCATTGCTGATGGCCCTGTTTGCCTGAGGAGTTCAAATGAGATTGAATAATTACAATAAATTGCAGAGTGGTGAGTTTACAGTTTCCCTTTCGACAGTTGTTTTGAATGCTTCTGAGCACCTTTTTCCCCCTAGAACAGTATAGTAAGGTAGGCAGGAAGAGGGTAGAGTATCATTAGCTGTATTTCTGCTAGTTAGAACTTCTTTTACAGAAGTACCAGTCTAGGCAAAAATAGCAAGTACTAAAGCTAACTGCTGCCAATAAATAGTCACATCCTAAGCAGATGTAGGATCTGCAGCCAGGGCACTTGGAGGACAATTTACTGTGAGAGTGTAAGAGACTGAAGCCATATGTTTGTAATACCACATACTTCTCTATTGTCTATTTCAAAAATCTGCTGTAGGAAATGGAGAGTTATAGCAGAGGGAGGCAGTTTGGAGTTCTTCCAAGAGAGGAATAAGAGGATTTATGTCCTTTGCTGTTTATGGTCATAGTCTTCTAAATGCATCATACTTCTGAAAACCATAAAGGAAAATTTATACAACAGTATTGCTTTAAAAAAAAAAGTTGACAGCTCAAACACATACAATGGATTAGAAACAAATAACCTTCACAGCACAAATAAAACAGCAGTAGCCTTTCCATATTGTTTAATAACTGTTGTTCAGTCCCTTTAGTTCTCGTGTTCCTGTAGATAAAGAGCTGATAATCATGTCCAACATTTTAAAAATACATTAACTTACAGATCACTTGATAGATGGACACCTACAATGTTATCCTCAGCTCCCACAGAGACCATCAGAAGAGATGAAGTCATGCATCTACTCTTTGAAACTTGGGAATTATTTTGGTTTTATGAGGGTGTGCTTCTCTTCATGAGCTGATGTTAATTTGCCATATAGCTCAGCCATTGCATGCACTTGCAGAGCTGGGGCTTGGGATTGTTCTAGATTCAGGTGTGGTGGTTTTGCTCAGTGAGTGGCCGTGCAAATCACTGTGACCATTAACTCTTAGGACACAGAAGTGAAGGAAATAAATGATAAGAAAGAATCAGGAAAAGGCTGTGAAGAAAGCAAGCAAGCCCAGGAGACCAATTCAGAAAAGTAAAGTGTATGTAGAAGTTCTTATTTGCCTCTTTCCATCCATATGTGTATAGAATAGAAAATATGATGCAATTTGACACAGCTTGCTTTTGGAGAAGTGAATAAAAGCAGTTGTCAGATCTGTTAACTTGGGCAAACTGGCTTCCTGTTCTATACTTGTTGTGTCAGGCTAAACAGTAGGAAGTGTCTATAGCACCATCAGATGCCATAATGAGGAAGTAAGATACTATGGCTGGAAACAGTTCAGGTGATTTTTTCACTTCTACCAAGCCTCAGTTACTGATGGTGCAGATATATGGACTAATATTCTGAGTTTCTTCCTACAAACCTTCAGACTTCTACAGGTTTGAAGGAGTTTTACATTGCTTAGCTGTTTTCTGGCAGTAACAAAGTATATGCAGAGAAAGGAGAGCAAGCTGTCTCCTAACTCACATTTTAGAAAGAATGACATTAGCTGTGATTACAGCTTCTATTGAATGATGGAGTACATCAGACCTAGTAAAGGATGACATGCTCATTGTTCATTCAACAGGAGGTGTAGATGTTACGTCAAGTAATCTGTGGGCTACTTGAGGGCACTTTATCTTATTGCATACAAAGGAAAAGGTCCCAGAAAAGGGGGGGACAAGGGGAACAACTATGGCTTTATAGGGAAGGAGAGGCTTGCTGTTAGGTGCTGTGCAACAATCATCTCTCTGCAAATTTTTACTGCAGAAGATGTGATGGTTTTCCACTTGAAGACAGAGATGCCAAACATAGGCAATGAGGCTCATAATTTTTCTGCCACATCCTATGTGTACAGTTACACCATACATTAGGAAAAGCTATCTTTGTGCACGGTAATATCCTTTTCTAAGATCCTGGTTGTAATATATATGAAAGCAAAACAAGTGGATAATTTGACTTCCTTTTGAACCCAGAGAGATTTTATATATGCTTTTGCAAGATCAAAATTTTAGAGAGTTCTGCTTTTTGGTACCAGACCAGCTCAGGGATGCAAGGAAGAATAAACCAGGTGAGACATCTGGGCAGCGCATCTCTCCGAGACACATAGATACAGGAAAGTTTGTCCACCAGATGAGAGCATGCCTCGCTCATTATTAATTAAAGTTTGGGAAGTATCTGAAAAGAAATCTTTCAGGTGATAGGTCAGTAAAGAATAAAATCAGCAAATGAGTAAAGTAATACAACGAGGAAGAGTCAGCATAGGAGTAGTGTTGCCACACAAGTCAGTAGAAGTTATTTGAAGGAATTGATACACATATGGAGGGAAATTGCGTACTTGGGCCTTCTGACAAGGCCCCACACCACTGATGCCTGAAAAGGCCAGGGAAAAAGCAATAAACCTGTTATAAGCCAACAGTTGCTTTAACAAGAAACAAACATGGTTAATATTCAGCTTTCACAGAGCAAGGAGGGATCAGTGCTAAGATCCATGTTCTACATGTTAGTTAAAGTAAAAAGGGTGCTTAGTGAGATGAGAAAGTTTGATGATAGTTCTTGACTATGAATCTGAAGAAGAGTTCTCAGATTTGTAGAAGAGTAACATTTAGAACAAGATTAAGTGGCAGATTACAAAAGCTGATACAAGCAAAACTAGAGCTAGTTTATGTACATACTGTTAGGTTGTAATTTTCCCAAGAGATGTCATTAAACTGAGAACTAACTGCTGCAGCATATTGTGAATATCAAAGCTTAGACAAGCTTAAAAAGTAATTATGTAAATTCACAAATAAAAATTCTGCCATTATCAAGTGCTGATAAGTGCCTTTGTCTCAAGGACAGTCTAATCCAAGGATGGTTCAAATTGTGGCAGATACCCCTGAAGCATATCACTGTGTTCCTGCCATGCTTTCAAGAGAAATGAAGGTACAGTTTGTTTTTCATTTTTGCCAATGAAAAATGCTATGTAGCAATCATTTATATGCCTTATCAAGCTACTGGTGTTTTTCCTAATGTATGGTTCTTCACCCATATTCACTTTATGCTGTGTGCATTTTTATATGAAGGCAAATGGTACACTAAATATTTCAGAAGAGGTAGTTGAAACGCTATTGATTTTCTTCTGTTTGATTATCTTTCCTGCGTTAGGGGTACATGCCGCCTAAATGTACGCTTTTCATGTTGGTCAGTAGCCAGCTGTGAGGGTTTGACTTTGGCCAACAGTGAAATACGCACACAGCTGCCCATGTGCTGCGCTCCCTTCTGAGACAGGGAGGAAAGAGGGAAGGCAAAAAGACTCTTGCATCAATACAGTGACACTTTCAATAGGGGAAGCAAAGACTGTACATGCAAGCAAAGCAAAAAGGCATTCGCTACGTGCCATTGGCAGACAGATGTCCAAGCAATTCCTGGCAACCAGGGCCACAGCATGTGTAACACCTGCTTCTGAAGACAAATGCCATAACCAGAAATGTCGCTGCTTCCTCATCCCTTCTTTGAGCTTTTAGTGGTGACAAGGATGGTATGGAATATCCCTTTGGTCAGTTCGTGTCTGCCAACCTGGCTAGATACCCTCCTAATGTCTTGCCCACCCTGAGTTTACTCACTGTGGGGGCAGAATGAGAAAGCATTGATGCCGTGCAAACACTCTTCAGCAGTGGCCAAAATACTGCTGTATTATCAGCACTATTATAGCCACAATTTTGAAGCACAGCACTGTTTGGGCTGCTATGAAGGACATTAACTCCATCCCAGCCAGACCTAGGACACCAATATCTTCAAAGGCTGAGCCTTCTCTCCAACACTGGCCTTGAAACAGACTACAAAAATCTCTTTTTTTTCCAGATATAAACCTATAAATGCTTCTTGCCATCTGAGTTAATTGGCAGTAAATTTCTAGCAGCAGTCAAAAACCCAGAGGTCTAAGTAATGAGAACAAGTATTTAAGAAATACAGTGAATATTTTTCCCCCTCCCCTTGAAAACACTGAATGTAAAATATGTCATTTCCTTAAAGCATGTGATTCAATATTTGGCAATATGTAAGTCGAACATCCCTTTGGATTTTACATTTTTTTCAAATAACCTGTGTCTGCCATTGGTAGTTTTCAAGATCTGAGGGATTTCTAGAACTAAACACACTTTTCACCCATGCTGAACACACAGTGTAGTGGATTTAAGCCTGTTAATTGGTTTTTCATCTCTATTCCACGAACCTTAGCAGAAGACTAAATATAATCTTCTACTTTAAGGCCCAACTAGGAGATTGATGTGCAGTCCATCTTGTCATGTAGCATTTCCTAAGCACCTTCCTGTCAATCAGTCTGCAAAGAAAAGAGCAAAATTATTATTTATATATGGAATCATAGAACTGTTTGGTTTGGAAGGGACCTTCAAAGATAATCTATTCCAACCTTGCTGCAATGAGCAGGGACATCTTCAACTAAATGTGGGAGTGAATCAAGCAAAATAAACTGCTCATAATTTTGTACTCCACAGATGGGAATTTAAGATTATAATTTCCTGTAATAAAATGATGCATAAAATCAAATCACACGGTGCTTTGAAGATGTAGGTTGTAAATGGGTTTTCCTATCTGATTTTAATTAAATCACAGAAAAGGCACCTGAGGCCCTGGAGCAACATGTGTTTGGTCATCAGTTGCTTACTAGATTTTGGACATCAAAAGATAAATTAGGACTTGGAGCTGGGTGGTGTAGTTCTATTGATTGATTTGTCAATCCAGTGATTTCACTGGCCCATGTAACCTATGTTTAAATTTATTTATAAAAAAAAAAAGTGTCATTGTTTTGGAGAAATTGGGGAAGAACTATTTCTGCAAAGGTCAAAGCAACACAAAAAAGTCACTTGTAAAGAGAACCAGGTGTTTCTCTTCTCATGCCTTGCCCCCACTAGCCATGAGGGGACTCCTAACCTCTGGAAAGGAAACTCCCATAGCACAATGCTGAATGCTACAAAAGGATTCATGGCAAACTGTACAGGGGTCAAGTGAGCTAGCTGAGGAGCTGCTTTGATGGGGTGAAGCCAGTTGGGAAACCTAATACGACACTTGATGTGGATTTCTCAGGAAATTCTTCAAACTGTTAGACGATTAAATTAAAAGTACCAGTGAAGGAAATCCTACATCCTGTTTATGAAACCTTGGTAACAAGTAAAAATACTGCTTCCTGGTTATCACCGTGAAGAAAAAGATGGCAAAATTTCACTTGCACGTATGCTTTCACTCAATTTCTCACTGAAACGATCCAAAATCACTTGATTATAAATCGTTACTACTCATCATCATCATCACTGAATGGAAAGAATCACAGGAACACAGTCCAAAGACAAAAATGCAGCCTAGGAAGAGAGGTTGTGCAGTGGTTTTACTGAAAGAAAGCAGACAGATTATTGCTGAGAAGAACACAGCAGAAGTGATTTCTGGAAGCAGTCCATGTTAACATAGCATTTGAAAAGAATCCTATAAGCAGAAGTGAGACTTCATATGGCGGTTTGGTGAATAATTGAAGATCCCCAAGGAGAGGTATATAAGTAACACCTTGTTGAAATTAAGGGCAATAGCAAAGCACCAATATCTAACTAGGAGCATGATCCAGGTCTGTTATTTGGTTATCATACTAATAAAATTGAATGGTTTTATTTTGAGGCATTGTATTTAATCACTGTCATCCCCAATCACCCTACTTGTGAAAAAGTGAGGTAGCAGTCTATTTAATTTTCCACCTTTCTGTTCTAACATCAGGTCAAGTACTCTAAAGAAAATCACCAATTTGAATGAGTTATTAAGTGCCAGACCAATTTTTACGAGAGTAATATTTTTGCATTACAGTGTTCCATAGTCTCAGTTGATCTACAGGTACAGAACTGACACATCAGCTGAGTCAGCCAACAAACCCCCCTGTTCATTTTATTCCTTCTGCTCTCACCACAAATTCTACTCATAAATGTCTATACTGATAACTAACATTTCAATCAAGGAGATCTTATGGTGACATTCTGAAGACTTCCAGCAATTTCAGTAGGTAGAAAGAATAAAATGAAGTTTTATCCAAACTAAATTATCCTGGCATGATTCAGACATTCAGCAGCCTAACTTGTCCATCCATCTTCAGACAGTGAAAGAAATTGGGTGTTGGGATTTGCCTTCTCTGTCATAATCTATGAAACCCCACATTACACGAGAAGTTCATTCTGTGTCATGCTGAGCACTTACTTGCTTGCCACATAGCATTAGGACAAGGCAATGAAATACCATTACCATATATCACTAGACATGTACTATTCTCTCCATTACCTTCGGTAATGAATATTCATTAGGTTTTTTGAAACAAAAAATGGCTGAGAAAAGTGCTTTTCGCTTCACAAAAGTTCATTTATTTAGTTCAGCTCATGTCTAAAACACCAGTAGCTAAATACCAGCAGTAAAGCATCAAGATTGTCAGCATTAGGAGGTTCGGTGATGCCAGTGGAAAGCAATTAGGTATCAATATTTTAAAACCAAATGACTGCAGGGGAGGTAATTAGTCGCTCGCCATCCC
>NW_009937723.1:34070-35231 GCF_000696875.1 Nestor notabilis
CCTACACGGCGTGCACCAATTTTGGGTTTGCTGTGCACATCTCTCCTGTAGCCAGGAGGTGTCACTATCACACCGCTCTTTGTAGCCCTTCAGGTTAAGGACGAGCCGGTGCCTGTCTGCGCAGCCCAGCGGCGTTTGTGGCACAGCGACCCGGGAGCGGCAGCCGCCCGGCAGACGGCGCCGGGGTGCCTGAGCACACGGATGCCTGAGCCCTGGAATGCCCTGGGATGCCCTGAGCACTGGGAAGACCTGAGCATAGGGTTGACCTGAGCACACGGATGCCCTCAGCACAGGGATGCCCTGAGCACAGGGTTGGCCTGAGCACACGATGGCCTGAGCACTGGGATACCCTGAGCACCAAGTCTGCAGCCACCAGCCTGTGGCACACAGCTTGGCCTCACAACAGTGAAGGTGAAATGGCACACACACTGCAAGTGAGCCCATCATTCTCAGTTCTGATACTTTTGGGGAATATTACTCTCTTGTGAGCTGAGAATTATTTAATATCCCCAAATTTCTAGAACCATTTTAATACTCAGTTTTCTTTCTACTTTCTACTAGCATTCAAAGACTGCTAGCGGCAATATGCACATCACAGGAGATGAGACTGTTTTCTGTACAATGAATTGTTACTCAAGTTTCTGAGTAATTTTATTTTGTCATAAACTATTGGAGATAGTGTTGCACTTGACAGCTACCAGATGATAGGAAAGTGTGTGACCAAAGACAGCACTATCACTGAGAAGCGAGTGTGATGTCAGAGAAGTACAACAGCAGTGGATGCTCACACCAGTTTTCTTTCCTAAATTTGGGCACTTAGCATCCCAGCTTAGCCATCTATTTAACTTACTCCCCCTGTGTTTCATGGAGAGACAGAGCAAGATGCTTCCAATGGCAATTTAGATTTAAGATAGGCTTAAAGTTGCCCTCTGTTATTAAGCATTCTCAGCTAAAGGACTTCTAGTCCTGGACCATTGTTCTTCACTGGCCATTTTAAACAAAAAAGGACAAGGATGAAAGACTTGAAACTCAACTTTCATTAGTCATAAAAGTTGTAGATCTGTTTTTCCCTGGCAAGACTCCACTTGCTTCCACAACTGTTTTCCAGCAGCACAGATTTTATCCAAACAAGATATGGGTACTCAGCAGGCAAATGTGAGT
>NW_009937723.1:35262-54302 GCF_000696875.1 Nestor notabilis
CCCCTTACAAATGTTCTGGGGAGTCGCAGTTTCTAGATAATGACCTTCTGTACAGACTTCACACACTTTCCCTGTCAGGTCTGATTAGAAACACTGTGAGTAACACTGCTGTGTTATTCCAACATTATAACTCACTGTCAGTAACCATGCTAGTTAATGGTGTGCTGTGCTAATACGAAAGACATGACCTTCCAGAATGGAGTCAACAAAGCATTAGGCAAGCATACTTATTCTATAAAAGTGGAAATGTGTAGCATATACCATACAATATATTCAGAAGAACTGCTACTTGGTATGCTTTCACACTTTATGATATGTTATGAGAAAAAAACAACAAAATGGTTTCCTGTATTTAAGATTAGGAACAGCAATAAAGTTCACCGAGTATGTTTGCTCCTTTCCAGTGTGATAAAGAAAGTGGAAGAGTCTTTCTCTAGCTCACAGGTGTATTAAAATATTATGAAAGAGCTCTTGTAATTCACTATCTTAAATAATGCTTTATGGAAATGTAAAAAGATATGGAAAAAAATACAAGGGAAGCATTGCCCTTATGCAGTATATTGGGTATCAGGTTCTCCTGATGTTTCCAGAGAGAATCATGTAATACCTCAAGCTTAGTTTAGGGTATCTATTTGTTAAAGTACAATAGGTCAAACCTGAAAAATATTAGCAGAACCAAAACGTATTTTGTCCCCACAGTATTCCACCAGGGAGAAAGCCACACACTCCTGAAAAACCCTCAGGAGTGCCTTCCTTTCTGGGAAAGACTGCAGTTCCAGGAGGCTGCCAAAATGTGGCCAAAACATTGCAGCTGTCTGTAAGCTCACTGGAAAATGGACTGTATTAGGGTATGCACAGTGCCCAGCATAATTTGCTGACAGCTAGTGCAGCATCATCATACCAATGTATATCATGTGAACTATCAACATTTTCTAGTTCATTGGCCAAAAATGTGTTATTTGAAACAATCATTATGCCAGCCTGTATCATGTGAACAATATACATTTCCTACTGTTTTGACTAAATGTATTGCTATTTGAAATCTTGATTATTTTAGCTTTATTCAAGCTGTTCTTTACTCTGCAATATCTTTAGTTCCAAAATGTTCATGTAATTTTTTAAAAGCTTGCTTTATGTGCTTTCTTCTCAGTCCTTTGAGAGAAACAGAGTTCCTTTTCTATCTATAGAAGAAATCTATTACACCAAGTTTAAGTTTCTGAGAGAAATGAAGACACAACGTGGTTCTTTCTTGAACACAGCTTTTGATTCAGTTTGGGCTGACTATCCTGGATAAAGGTCAAAATATACCCTTTTCTGGCAAAGAATGTAAAGTTTCTGCCCTTTTCCTCTCGTTCCTTCAATTATAAACTCTGTTTCAGCAATCTAAATGGATCATGCCCCAAAATAAATAAAGACAGCAAAAAATGTTATGGCTAGTATTGATGGAGAGTGGAAAATTAAGAAAGCAGATCAAAATGCATGAGAAAACTGTGCTTAAAAGAAATGCATGTTATAAACTGAATATTGTAGGACCATACTTTGTTCTTAGGTATGGAATATATTCATATTTTGCTTTCTTTAATTCCACTAAAAAACAGGTTTGCTCAGCCAAAGTCTCATCTAGCTAAATATGTTGTTCTCAGAGTAAGCTCACTTTACCTCCTGTTGGTCTCCCAAATTTAATCAGATATTACTGTCTTCTATCATATGTCTACACTGGGATTTTGTTTTTCTCTGATGATTAGGCCAGGCGGAGGTTAATGAGGAACACAGTGTGCACAGACTGTGACCTTGCAAAGCTGTTCTATCCCCTAGCAGCTCACAGAAAACAGTCTTTTCTCGTTTGCAGCGAGTCATTAATTTTAGCTGACAGACCTGAAGGCAGCATAGATATTAGCGTGCAGCCTGCAAGCCACCTCTCTCAGCTGACTTAACCAGTGCAATCACTCTGATTTCTACTGTCTTCGCCAATTTACCAGCAGTTCAAAAAAACTTCTGTATGTCCCCAGAGATGCCTTTTCAAAATGACACAAATCTCACAGGAGCGTGTGTATAAGGGACTCCCCACTGTCCAGCCTAATATGCAGGAACACTAATTAATATTTCATATGATTCTCCATCAATTAAAGAGGGAAATATCAAATTGGTAATAATTTATTGACGAGAAGCTGAAGTTACTCATAGGCTTGAGGGTTTTTTTCTACTGTTGTTTGGACAATGATTAAAGGATTTTCACCATCATTCTGTCACATACACTACTCATTTATGAGTCCTGATGTCTTATATTCTCTCCCTCAGTGTCACATCAAGTATCATATTCTTTTTTCAAAAGCTTTAATAAAATTACAACATTAATATGCATGAGACTCACTGACAGCTACAAGGAGTAGCACACATTGATTATGCTGCATGATTGATAGCTTTCTCAGTCCAAACAAATGCAGCTGGAAAGGACAAACTGAAACAGGATGTTGAAACATCTAAACAAGGACATTATTTTCTGACTGCAAACTGAAAAAGCAGGCTCAGCTGATAGAGATTACTTTCATGAATAAGGGCTCAGATAGATAGATGATTTCTAAGTTTACAGATCAAATTTTCTGCCTGTTTTTAAGATGGTTTACTTGTGTTTTGCCATTATCTTTTCCAGTCCTTCAAATTTGGAGTTTTGTCTCCATGGGAAAGTTTATATTATTTCAGTGTAGATAGGACTGTAAGAAAAACATCTTATTACAGGTCAGGAAGCAGAATTATGCTCTGGACACTGTCAATTACCAAAGGCAGAGGTTCCTTTTCCCTAATTTTCTCCTGCACAAATTAAACAAATTAGCTTCGTTTATATGGATGTCTGAGGTCATCTCACTGGCGCTTCTTGGAGCTATGCATTTTGAACATGGTAGCAGCAAGTTTCGAAGTACCACTGTCTTTAGTATTTCGTAGTAGAAAGCTTTATATGTCCTACAGGTGACAGTTTCCATACATTTCTTTGAGGCACATCATATTAATATAAAAAGGAGACATTGCAACACCCAGTGCCACAGGTACTAAGCCCTCCTGTATGTCTAAGCTTCCAGGTAGGCTCAAACTGCTGATTGCACCTCTGTAACAAAGCCAGCAGAAGTAGTGACACCTAGAAATGCTATTGTATATGTGATAGTGGAGGAATGCTGAGATATGATAGAAGTGTAACTATGAGGAGAAGCTCTGTCCTGCTCATTAGCTTGTGTGTCCTCTGTCAATGTTGCTGGGTGGAAGGCTCATAGAAATATAGGGAGAGGGAAAAAGGGGTTTGCCTTGAATGATGATATATAGAGCTGTCTTCTTCTTGAAGATGCAAATAAAGACCATAGAAATAAGTCAAAGGAGTCTCCATATACTCTAGCCCTGTAATGGGGAATGACGTTCTTAACCTTTACCTTGACAGAAAAGGTTAATGTTATGCTTTTAAACCTTGCCTGTAGTGCACAGCTTTGTTTCTTAGGGATATGCTGTATCATTCTCAATGCACATCCCAGGATTTGGAGTGCCTCAAAATCTGCAGTACATGCTTCTGTCAAGTTTCAAGGACTAAGACTGCAATATCATGACACGGGGTGCCATACCTGGGGAGCTAAATTTGTCCTGAGAAAGGTTAACTAGAGCTGACTTACAAATGAGAAGGAAATGGAAAGAGAGCCTAAAACTCCAGGCTGGCATAGTCCCAGCATTGAGGTAGGGTGCAGGCTGTTGCTCTCGCTCTGATGACCTAGCTGCCACAAATGGGATGGTCACACTTCCATGTTTCTGACATGACCCTTCCTATCCCTCTGGTGCTTCTGTGAGCTCTCAGGAAGCCTGTTCAGAGAGTTAATAATAATAATAATTTTGATTGATTATTATAAAAATAATCAAAAATAATCATTTTGATTTGCAGGGTTAGTTTTCTAAAAGTGTGTTTGTGAACTGACTCGCTGGTGTCCAAAGTGGGGCACAGGCACAGGGAAGTCAATTGAGGTTTGGGAAGAAAATACTTTTTGTGCTGCTAATGAAAATTATTTGAAAAATTTATTTTAAAACAAGTGTTTGTTTCCTCATTCTCTTCCTTTTTAATCTCTATTTTTGTGCATGCTTTATAGTGTACATGATATATGAGTACAGTAGCAAATGAGTATGATTTATTAAAAAAACAAATATGTCATGAGAGTATGCTCAAAAAGTTTTTACTGATGGGGTGCAAGATCAAGAAAGTTTGAAGACCACTGCATTAGGGATTCAAACAGTTGATGGAAGTCAGGGGAATGAAGGTGCAGCCCGCACAAGAGAGGTTGGCACCTCTTCTGACAATATCTGGCTAGAAGGTCAGCTTAGCTGCACTGTCAAGTCATTCCTCAGTTGCGATAGTCCTCCACTGCTTCCTCATCTCATTACTGAGGTTAACAGAATAAAAAACCCCAAAATAGGTCAGATCCATAGCCTTGACTTTTTAAATGACAGGCTTCTCAGAGGCAATAACCTTTAACAGAACAGCTTGTCAGACATGTGAGAATCACAGCCTCTTAAATTGTTCTAGCATAAATGGCTATAACAGGTTAAGTCAAAGATTTCAATTGTATTTATGTAAATAAGTTTTTAAATGCATGCTTATTTTTAAAATAATGATGTTTGTTTCATATCTAGCTTTCAGGCATTTCGCATGTGCCTATTTGGACATTATCATTCTGTCCTCTCGGGCCGGGATCTACTACACTCAGAATGCCAACTACAGTTACCGGATCAGATATCTAATTTAAAATGGACAACGAAACAATGCTTAACCATGTTATCCTCCTGAGATATACTTAATACCTGCACTGGAGGAATCACCATACAAATTGCAGTTTTAAGAAGACATAATATGTCAAAATCTACTTTCACAGTATTTTACAAATGTAATTTTCTATCATCTCAACAATGCTGCTAGAATTGAAAATACTAGGAAAATAATTTTGTAGAGGGTAAAGCTATAAATACCTACGTTATTATCTAGTAAGGATAGTTAATAAATAGAAGCAATAAAATTAGCTGTGCAGAAAGAAAAGAGGTTTTTCTGTATTTTGAGAAATCAGCATCTGTGTTTGGATTTGTGCACATTCTAGTTCTTGTTAGACTTACAGATGAGTTAAAATGCATCCTATTCATTTTAAAATCTTGGAAGAAATAATCACTAATGGCAAGCTGTATTTGAGCTGTATTTGCCAGATGAAACTTTCTGGTGTGGAAAACTTTCATTATAAGGAACAGCAACATTTGCTGCAGTAATTCCGAAGGGCAGTTTTGTTGCAAAAATATTACTGTCAGCATCCACACTTCACAGGCAAGTGACCTGGCAGAGAGAAGAGCACATGTTGCTAACGGGATTTTTCAGTTAAAAGACCTCTGATTAACTGTGCTGGCAGCTCCTACATCAGTGAGAAGAGTGTGCCCAATTTGTGGGTGTACAGACCAAAACAATTCTGCAATCTTTAGAAGGCAATCATCTTACTAGATGTCTCTGATGAAAAACTGTGATTCTAATCTGAGTTTTCATGTTTTCTTAACTTTGGTAAAAGCCTACTGAAAATAACACCAGAACAAACTAAAATGATGCCAAACTAAAATCATGAGAGTGCTGATCCAAAAGGTTGCATAGATCGGAGGTCCACCTAGTCCATTATACATGCTCTAATAGCTGACCGTAGTGGACGCCGATGCCTGAGGAGGAAAATGAGAACAGAATGAACAAACAGTACTTTTCCCACATGCTCTTGTAACCATCAAAAACGTGCAGGTCTAGGGCTTACTGACTGAATGCAATGTCTCAGTATAAATAGTTCGCAAGAGAATTTTCTCCCCATTGATTTGTTCATAAACTTTTTGAATCCATGCATACTTTCACTGTCCACAGCAGCTCATGGCAGTAAAATTCCGTAAGTCCATAGTTTAAACAAACATTATGCAAAAGACCACCTCCTTTGGTTTGTTTTCAGCCTTTCTGTAATAGCTTCATTCAGTGTTCCTTAGCATGTACACTGGAAAATAAAATGTACAGTCATTCCTTATTCATTCTTATGATTTCACAACCCCACCATATGCTTTCCATAGGCTGGAGAGTTTTAGTCTACTTAGTTGACCCTGATACACCTGTTCCTGGATTTCTAACAGTAGAAAGTATTTACACCAGAGTTCTTCAGCCCCGAAGAGTGACTGTTAGAAGGATTTGCTGGACACCCATATGTGGCACAAAGAAGGTGAATACAGAACAACTATTTGTAGTCCCTTTCCATGTCAAAATTAGTAGATAATTGCAGGTAATTGTAGCTGAGCTTTCCAAATGCTTGATGCAAGATGCTGTAGAAGTTAAAAGCGTATGTAGCAGCTGAACAAACATTTGTTCAAGAAAAATGCATCAAGATACTATACCTGAATCAGTCAGACCTTTAGTTATAAAACACTGGGAGTATATCCTGAGTAATTGCTACCCAGTCTGCATCCTCTTTCTCCTTTGCTCCCCTTGGCATTTGCTTTCAATCTAGGATTTACCACTCTCTCAAAGTAAAAAAAAAAAAAAGATCCTAAGGCAGAAATCTATGCATGTGTCTTCTCTGGTTATTTTTCTGTCTGGTTCTCTCGAGCAGTTATTTCTTTTGAGAAAGAAATTTCTTCTGATAACCTGTGTATGGGGTTATGGACTCTTTGGAGCCTCAAAAGGTTTTGAATGACTCATATGAGTTTACCAAACAGTCATTTGCTTTGACCAATAACCTTATCAAGAGCAATAAAAGACAGGGCCTAATGCATCGTAATTTTCTTTATAATTCATGGGAATGGTGGACAACGCAATAGAAAATAAGTTGAAACCATGTTCTACCTATGGTATATGTTGTCTCTTATCAAGTTTATCTCAACAGAAGGGAGGTCCTTCCTCCTTAGAAGGCATGATGTCAGAGCTCTTTATATATGCTTAATGAGACATTAGGACACCACATAGTTCTTGCACTAGTTGAAAGTTAGTGGAGAAGATATGTAATAAGGAATGTAAACATAATCCTTTAGTCTTCTTTTTCATCTTATTTTTAATTATTAAAAAAAAATACTTTAAATATGCAAGTCAGCATATATATATGTCTCTTTATGGGAGAGACAATATTTTGATGGTCTTTGCAGAAACAAAAAAACCCATCGATTAATTTTCACATTCTCTCTCCTTATAGTTCTGCATCTAGAGACAATAAGCTGTTTAGACATTTATAGTCTGTCTCTTTTAGAATTACTGTGTGACTCAAACTCGAATCAGAAGAAACTACTTTAAATCAAAGACCTATTTAGAAGCTGATGAACTACTGAAACTGAATAATATTTTCTGTTTTCTGAGAAGCAGCTAGAATGTACTAGGAAGATGTCTGGTAGTTCTTCAGAACTAGATTTTTTAATAGGACTCTCCTGTTGCACCCTCTTCTGTTAGGAAGGGTAAGATGAGGTAAGAAATCTTGGAGGAAGATCAATGATGGTTAAATGTCCTTGCAAGGACACTTGAATCATAATCTTACTATGAACAAATGAAATGAGAAGGCCACTTCAGAAAGAAGTTTAGCTAAATCACAAGGAAATAGATTGTTTTATAACAATTAAGGAATTCTTCTTCCATAGTTTCTCTACCATAAGCAATATATAAATAGCCTAGGTGTGAGCAGTGCATTTAGTTATTCAGAGACAAAATCATATCATGTAATGCAATTTATATTGAAACGGTTTGTCTGGTAGAAGACATGATACAATTACTTTGCAATTAATCACATTAATAGCCTGTGATGAAAAGAACATGATGTACACTGGATAGGTTAATTCTCAAATGTAAACAGGCTGACATTTCTGCTAAAAGCAGTAATACTGGAGTAGACTGAAGGTGGAAGATTTTGTCTGTGTTAGAAAAAAAAAGGCCTCACATATTCTCATGGGTAATCTGAGATATTCACCTTAGATACTGAGAGTGCTTTGGCCAGAAATTCACAAAGTTTCACATAATTTCTCTTTATCTCACATTCACGTTTACCAAAGATACTAATATCTTTAAGTTCTTTTAAAGTGAATGAAAAAATCTCCCAAAACTATGCTAAAAATATTACGTATTGTAGCAAGCAATTCGTACTGATTGCGAATTCATAAAGAGAAGCACTTACTGTGAAAAAAAAATTGTGCTAAACAGAAAAATAAATTATCACTTGAAACTCATATATTTCATAAACACACAAACTCTCCTACAGCTACAATGATCTGTTATGCTCCTTATTCCACTTTTTAATCTGATTAATCTCTCTATTTACACATAAAGGACAAACTGATATATATTTAAATCTATCTTCATGCTCTATTCTGTGTCACTGGAATAAGACTTTATTAATCCACCCAGCCATCTTGCTGGGGACAAGGCTGTCTTCTAAACCATTTCATCAGACATCAGTAGATAATGTAATTCTGACTTCCATCTTCACATCTCAAAACAATTGGAAAAAAAAAAAAGATAAATATTATCTTTTGCATATGCAAGTATTGGAAACTTTACATGTGAGTGCATGCACACACACATACAGAAATCACGAGCAGACCTCTAGTCCAGTCAGCAAAACTATGCTGATTACTGTCTATATCTGCTCTGACACATACAAAATGTAAAACTTCATTGCCTCTGTACAGAGGACAAAAAAACCCCCAAACATACCCTATGCACTGGGCATTTTCCAAAGTTCCTGTTGGAAATTTAGTTTGTTAAACACTGTGGTAAGACTGAAATGCCTGTTCCTATTGCCTGCTTAGAAGTACAGTATCCTGAAGGTATGTGATATACAGATATATGAGGAAAAAACAAGGTGTGGGTGACTGCCTTAGCCTTCAATGCAATTCCTCCTGTGCAATATAAATCCGAGTAACAGCAGAATTTGTGAGAGATCACAAATCTTTCTGCAAGCATTTTATCAGATCTCCAGTGCCTGTAATGAATCATGGAAAGAGCTGTCACTGATCCCTAATATCATTCTACAGTTAAATTGCTGCTATACCATAGAGCTCACAGAATGTAAAAGCAACCGAAGTGGAGAGCCCATTGAGCAGTGGGCATGGGAGAAGGCCAGCTGGCACACTTTCAGAAGATCCCTTTCATCCACAGAAACTGCCACTGACTCCTGAGGCCATCCTGGGATGGCTGATCTGCCATTCCCTACCAGCCTCCAGATGGACAGCACCTGCTGCTTTTAAAAAATCACGTTCCAAATGGCTGCTCCTGTGCATAACCAGCGCATGTCTGTCTGCGCTATCCTAAGCAATGGTGGAGTCCTTAGAAGAAAGCGTATTTGGGAATGTTATTCATCCAGTAAGGCAAGGTTGTTACACACAAACAACTGAGGTTTCACTGTTTTGCTCAAAAGTGTGACAGCACTTGTGACTGCCTGCTAGGCACTATGGTTTTTGTTTTCCATGCAACTTCTCTGCATTTAAATAATGGTAAATTTAGGTATCTTATGCAAGTTTTTTGTCTGCACCCTGATAAATATCAGTGTTGAGATTATGCTTACTTAAACAACTCCTGAGAACACTTCGGATGGTGATGGAATAACAAATCCTGGAAGCCGTTTCCAGCACATGAAGAAAAAGAAGCTGATCAGAACTAGTCAGCATGGGTTTACAATGAAGTCGTGCTTGAGCAACCTCATAAACTCAGATGAGATTACTGGCTTGGTAGATATATGGAAAGCAGTGGATATTGCCCACTTGGCCACCTAGACTTCATTAAGGCTTTTAACAATGTCCTGTAAGGTCCTCACAGAAAAGCTGCTGAAGTACAGGCTAGGTGAGCAAACAGCAAGGTGGATTGAAAACAGCCGGAATGGATGGGCTAAGGGGATTGTGGTCAGTGCATGAAGTCTAGTTGGAGCCTAGTAACTAGCACTGTGTTCAGTGCTGTTCAACATCTTCAATAATAATGTGGATGATGGTGCAGAGTATACCCTCAGCAAAAACTGGGAGACGTGCCTGGTACACCGGAGGGCTGTTGTGCCATTCCGAGCGACCTCAACAGGTTAAAGAAATGGCGCGACAGGAACCAAAAGAAATCCAATAAAAGGCTTTTTTTGGACCCTACACCTGAGGATCAAAGTACAAAGTCCTACACCTGAGGAGGGATAACCCCAGGCACCAGTACGTATTAGTGGCTTAACAGCTGGAAAGCAGCTTCACAGAAAAGTACCTGGGGATCCTGGTAGACACTCAGTTAACATAACCCAGCAATGTCCTCTTGCCTCAAAGAAGGTTAGCAGTACCCTGGGCTGCATAAGGAGAAGTCTTAAGTATGCATCAAGGGAGGGGATCCTTCCACTCTCCTCAACACTGGTGAGACCACTTCTGGAGCAGCATGTCCAGTTCTGGGATCCCTAATACATGAGAAAGATGGAGTGACTGGAGAGAGCCCAGAGAAGATGATGAAGGGACTGGAGCATCTTCTGTAAAAGGAAAGGCTGAGAGAGCTGGAACTGTTTAGCTGGGGAAAAGAAGGCTCAGTGAGGATCTCACTATATAAATATCTGAAGAGAAGGTGCAAATACAACTGAGCCAGGCTTTTTGCAGTGGTGTCCTCTGATGTGACAGGAGATTATATGGGCACAAACTGAAACACAGGAAGATCCTCTTGAATATCAGGAAACCCTTTTCCCCTGTGAAGGTGAATGACCACAGAAACAGGTTGCCCAGGGAAGTTGTAGAATCTCCATCCTTGGAAATCCTCACAAGCTGTCTGGACATGGTCCTGGGCAAGTGGCTCTATGTGGTCCTGCTTGAGCAAGAGGGTTCCTCAACCCAATGACCAATGACCTCAACACAACCTCAATCCTTCTGTGATTCTGTGAACTTCATAAAAGGGACTGTTGGGTTTTATTTTTAATGCTAAAGGTCTACTTCTGTGCACTTATAAAGAACTACAAATGTTCTGCACTGGAGGAATAAAGCAGAAAAGTTCTGGCAAATAAAGGCTTTGGAGCTCTAACACTGTATTTAGTCAATACAGAGTTTCTTTTGGTTTCTCTCATTTTAAAAATTTAAAGGTAGAGATTTATCCTCTACTAACCTCACTGCTTCACTTTTCTTATCTAGTATAAAATATGTATGTATCATTTCTTATTTAGATTTAGAGCTACTAAGGAATAAGATCTTCAGTATAGGCACTACCTTTCATCCTGGGGAAATTGCAAATTAGCCCAGTACAGGATAGGTTTAAGGATTCCTTAACAGGAAATACCTCTAGAATTAAATAGCATTGCATTTATGAAAGGTCTGTTAATAGCCTTGGTCAAGAATTACCTAAGACTATTGTACCCATTTGCAACTGCCAATAAATTGCTAAATAGAGTGTAAATACTCCATGTGTAATTCTGTCAGGTCATTATGGCAAGTACTATAAATTTTGCAGACAGGATCGTAGTAAGAGTAACATGTTCTTGTAGGTTAGGAAATATGATTTAATAGTTACCCAACCTTAAAATATCTAAATCTTTAGTAACCACAAGTGTTAAAGAGCATGCATTATTCTAATATCCAAATCACAGCAAATTATTTATGGCTTGCTGTCTTATGCTGGTGGATGTATCAGGTTTTATACATCTCAGGGGAAGAACGCCACCTGATACATCACAGCTTCTGGCAAACAGCACCTTTCAATTCAAGTCCTTGGCCAGCTGGGCTATCTATCTTGCAAACATCACAAAGAGCTTGTCCTAAAATAATCTAGAATAGTATTACCCATGTATGCTTATGTTATCTTAAATAAACATGCAGGTATATTAATTTAAGAAAATGCCATACTGCTCTGATGGCCTTTTGTCAAAATGGTACTGGCAGGGACTCTTTACACCTCACAGCACAAGTCTCTCTTACTTGCATAATTAGGGCTGTCTATAAGCATGAGCTCAGGCAAAGACACTTCAGCTTACTGACCTGTAAGATACCATGCAAGGTTGGAGAGACTGCCGACATTTCTGGGGATATAAACCATACTTCATTGTTTTTTCCTCTTTCTCCTCTGAACTGTTTTGTTCTCTGAGCGACTAGAAGTAAGCTGGGTAAGATCTGACTTTTTTCCCCCCCAAGACATGTGTGCAGATTATATATTCAATTATTGCCCATTAACAATTAAAACAGAAACAAACTGTTTCTTGAGAAAAATCAGCTTAAGTATTTGGTCAGTGCCTGAGATATGATCTTACTTATTTCTAACTCTGTCAATGATACTATATATCCTAAAATAAAGTGAAAGTTCCTGGGTAAAATAAAAGCATAGAATCTGTTTTCTTTGACAGAAAAAGGAAGATAGTTCCTTGAAGGATATTGCTGCCTCCCAAACAAATGACTCCTCATACAGACACCCGGGGGCAGTAAGTCTTCACTATATGTCTAATTTATGCTTATTCTTACAAAACAATACAAATTAAAAGACTCAAAAAGGAAACTACTATGTTATCCACAGTCATTTTGCAAACAGGATATAGAGTGCTGTATTCTTTATGTCATTGCTAAACCACATACAGCAGTGTCATTATCTGTAATAATTCTACTGAAGGTGCATATAAAATGCTTATGCATTCTTTTAATGCCATTGAAGTGGTTTCAGGTGGTTGGAATGTATCAGGGCCTATCATATGTTCCAGAAGAAATTACTTCGTATTCCTTTAAATGTTACATGACCTATTTTTAATTTTAACCTTTATGATAGATATCTGTGCTCCTTTGTGCTTTAATCATCAGGTTTCTCCTTCTTCGAGGTAAATATGGGCTGAGGTTTCAGTGTACCCCATACGCTGATATTGAAGAGACTTTCCATTACCGTTGCCTCCTTTGAAAGATTTTGCAATTCTGTTACAAAGCCATCTCCTTAAAAACCAAACTGCCTTGTGTCACTGTTCCAGAAAGACAATAAATAAGAGGATATCCTTTAATATGTTTGAGATGTCTTTTGAAATTACCAACGATAGTTTTTCTACATACATCTTTTAGATCTCTTGTGTTCAGAATGCAGTAGGTCTAGAGACAACTGTACAGATCTTAAATATTTTACTTCCTGTATTTAATTCCAGGAATCACACAATCTGATTTATAAATGGAAGAATACTAATTACTATAGCATTAGACTTCATTGTACTGTACCAGTTTCACCACCTCCCAAGTCGGTACACGAAAAGCAATGAAGACAGACAAACTACTGGAGAATTTATTCTGTAAAGAAACTATGTCCCATCTGAGTTTGATGTAATATTAAAGAGTTACTCATTCATCAGCACAGATTTTAATTGAATTTCTAAGCATTGTTATGTTTGTATTTGTTTGGGTTTTTTTTTTTTTTCCTTGGTTTTGGTGGAGTTTTTGGTTTGGATTTTTTTTTTTTTTTTTTTTTTTCTGTTTAAGATAAATAGGCTTGGACAATGTAAAGAATGATGTGAGAAAGTTCCCAAGCTCTGAAAAAGTGTATTTGCTTTTTTTATATGCTTAGATACTATACTGCACTTATATACCTCCAAACCTGCCTATATACATTTGATTCTCACACTTCTTGTATTTTGATCAAGTCTGTACAGTCTCTGATTAAATTATTATTAGCCTTGTGATAATGCAATTAATAACCTGAGAAAATGCAATTTCAAATCCTTGCCATTAATTAAGATATAACCACATACAAATAATTAGATAATTAACATCACTCACTAATATGGATTTATAGCCATTTTTAGTTGTAGCAGTTGCATAGAATGATAAAGAAATAATAGAATAATAGAATCTTAGAATAGTTTGGGTTGGAAGTGACCTTTAAAGATTGTTGTCTAGTCCAACACCCCTGCCATGGGTAGGGACATTTTCAAGGAAGTCAGGTTGCTCAAAGCCCCATCCAACATGACTGTTGATGTTTCCAGGGATGGAACATCTACCACCCCTCTGGGCAACTTGTTCCACTGTTTCAGCATAGAAACATAGAATCACAGAATCATAGAGTCATAGAATCATAGAATGATAGAATCCCAGGTTGGAAGGGCCCTAAAGGATCATCTGGTCCAACCTTTCTCGACCAAGCATGACCTGGTCTAGATGTCCAAGCACCCTGTCCAGCTTAATCTTAAAAATGTCCAGTACTGGGGAATCCACCACTTCCCCAGGGAGATTATTCCAGTGGCTGGTTGTTCTCATTGTGAAAAATTCTCCTCTTGAGTCAGTTGGAATCTCTCTGGGGACAACATGTGTCCCTTACCCCTCAACTTCCATTTGACTCTTATTAAAAAGGGAGTCTTTGTCTTCTTTGTAGCCACCCCTTAAATACTGGAACACAATAAGGTCTCATCTGAGCCTTCTTTTCTCCTCCACCATCGTAAAACTGTCTTCCTTATACCTGGGCTAAATCTCCTCTCTTTTAGTTTAAAAATATTACCTCTTTTCCTATTGCAACAGACCTTGCTAAAAATGTCATCCCCATCTTTCTTATAAGCACCATTTAAGTATTAAAAGGCTGCAATAAGGTCTCCCAGGAGCCTTCTCTTCTCAAGGCTGAAGAACTCTGACTGTCTCAGCCTATCTTCAAAGGAGACGAGCTCCACCCTCTGATCATTTCTGTGGTTCTCCTCCAGGCCCTCTCCAACAGGTCCATAATTTTCCTGTGCTGAGGACTCCAGAGCTGAACGCAGTACTGCAGGTGGGGCCTTATCAGAGCAGAGGGGCAGAATCACCTCCCTTGACTACTGGCCACCCTTCTTTTGATGCAGCCCAGGATAGGTGAAGGAAACTTATGAAAACAGAGAGAAGAAAGACTAGGGATAGTCAATCATTGGAGACTGTCAAAACTCAGCTGAATGAAGCCCTGAGTAACATACATAGTAAGATGCAGAAGTAAGTCGCGCTATAAGCAAGGGTTGTACTAGATGACTGTGAAAGATCCTTTCCTATCTCAATTATCCTATCATTATAATTGAAAGATGTTATCACAACTTATACAGAACCCATAAAAATATTAAGCTCTGAAGACTTTTCTGGTCAAAGCTTTATGAAAAGACATTGTTGAAAAGATGGCCAGGTCTTGAAATAGCTTCTCAGACACCTCAACAACTTAAACTTGCTCTCTATGCAAGGCACTGGCATTACAACTGTTGCTAGCAGGTTGAGGGTGGTGATCTTTCACCTCTCCTCAACGTTGGTGAGTTCCAGTTCTTGGATCCCAAGTACATGAGAAATGGAAATAATGGAGAAAAAGTCTAGAGGAGGGTCTGGAGCATCTTCTATAAGTGGAAAGGCTGAGATTGCTACAATTGCTCAGTCTGGAATAGTCTTCAGGAAATCTCATTGATCTGAAGGGAAGGTGCAAAGATGACACAGCCAAACGGTTTCCAGTGGTGCCCATGACAGGTTATGGGCACAAAC
Organism: Nestor notabilis; assembly: GCF_000696875.1. Taxonomy (NCBI): domain Eukaryota; kingdom Metazoa; phylum Chordata; class Aves; order Psittaciformes; family Psittacidae; genus Nestor; species Nestor notabilis. Next base: position 50,695 of record NW_009937723.1, read on the forward strand.
TGAAACACAGGAAGATTCTCTTGAATATCAGGAAACCCTTTTCCTATTTGAGGATGAATAACCACAGGAACAGGTTCCACAGGGAAGTTGTAGAGTCTCCAAGATCTCGGGAGATCCTCACAAGCTGTCTGGATGTGGAGGTGGGCAAGCGGTTCTAGGTAGTCCTGGTTGAGCAAGGGAGTTGGACCAGGCAATCTCCAGAAGTCCCTGACAATCTCAATCATTCTTTCATCTCTGGGGCTTTCTCACTGGTGACATGGAGTGAGTCCTTGACAGCCCTTGACAGGGCCAACTCCAAGGAGGACACTAGGGTTTCCTACCTACGTTGCTGGGCTGCCCATTGTCAGGCCTTGTGCTTGGAGGCACCAGCCCTTCTTCACAGGACCTGAGAAGCCCGAGTTAAAGCCCAAGCCCCACCACAAGGGAAGGCCATATGATAGGGAGATACCTTTTAGCAGGGCCTGTTGTGACAGGATGAGGGGCAACGGTTTTAAAAAAAAAGAGGGGAGATTCATGCTGGACACAAGGAAAAAATTCTTTACAGTGAGGGTGGTAAAATACTGAACAGGTTGCCCAGAGTGGTGGTAGATGTGTTATCCCTGGAGATAGGCTCGATGTAGTTCTGGGCAACCTGATCTAGTTGAAGATGTCCCTGGGTTAGGCAGATCCCCCTAGCAGCGCTATGTCCTGTCCAGATATGCCATGAATAACAACATCCCAACTTGGAGGCGGAGGTCTGTGGGGAGTGACCAAGCATTGAGAGGTGACAGAGGTGCAGGACTCCCAAAAGATGACCTCCGAGAAGGGTCCTGCAAGCAGAGCTTCCTATGCACAAACCCTACCAAGCGCAATGGAGCACATGGTCAGCACTGGGGATGGAGCCTCCATCCACATCAGCACGCTTGCGCTGCAACCCTTGCATGTGCAACAGGAGAGCCCAGTAAGCATCCAGTTGCTTTTCATGGTGTGCCTTTTCAAAACAGGTTCACAGGCCTAATGTGTAGAGGAATTGTGTTTGAGAAGCACCTCTAATGGGTCATGATTCGCACCAGGGAGGACCAGCCTGCTATGATCCCAGTAAGAAAGTTAATGTCTCTGAAAATTCATTTAGAAGTCTATCTGTTAAAGCTGCAGCTATGAAGGAAGAGAGTGGTATTGATGACCTTCAGTCCCCTTAGAACTAAAGTTGGCCATTCACTGGACAGTTTGCCAGTTTAGGAGGCCCCTAAAGAAGGGAAGGAAACAGCTCCTTTCCAGAGGGTGACACAACAAGAGAAGAAGAACAAGGGAATCAGCATGGCCCTGTGAGCCTGCAGCTCATGCAGAGCCTTTACAGACTCCTGAGCAGCATGAAGACAGCCAGATCTCATGGTAAGATGCTGCCCACAACCAGAGAGAAATGAGCAGAACTGGGAAAAAGACAGAGCCACTAAGTTCTTTGAAACCTTGCCAGAAATGAAGTGCTTGCCCTGCAAGGACACAACGGGCAGAAAGAAAGTTATTTATAACCTCTTTTGATTTCTTTTCTCATTTACTCACTTCAAATTTTCTTTATGCCATCTCTATAACAAAAGCTAATGAATTTAATTTATGGTCTAATAAAGACTGTCTTTGAGTTTCTATGCCTTTCAATTTTCTTCAGGGAGGTCATTAGAAGAACAGAGAGGCAGATCCACTTCATAGCATTGTTGAATGTGGGAGATGGGACATAATGTGCAAGTACATTTAGGCCAATTTTCTCAGGTGTTGCTATTGGAGATCAAGCACCTGGCGATTTGTAGATAAACTATTGAGGTTTTTGTCACTGCCAAAGCCAGTCACACTAGGATCTGAAGTTGCTTTTGTGACAATTTTCTGACTTTTTTAAAAACATGAAAGTGTCTCTTTTTTTTATTTCCCAAAGAACAAAGTAGTGACTTTTCTATAACGTTGAAAACTCCCTTGACTCTACAATCATTTCTCAGTGCTGTCCTGGAAAAGGAGATGACTAGGGCACTGGACTGAGATTCAGCAGATAATAATTGTCCACTGATTTTCAGAGATTTCCTGTGGCATGTTCACATGCAATAAAGTGACTTTAACCTTTGGCTGTCCATCTACGAAATGGAAAAAAAAAAAAAAATATAGCTCCCAATCTTTCCAGAAGATTAGGAAGAAAAATCTATTAGCACTTGTAAGGTAATTGTAAGATAATACTCAAAAAAGACCTTAGAAAGCACTCCAAGAAAAGCAGTTGCTTCTGCAATTTGGAAGGTGCAAAGTAATTACAACCTGACACTGTGTGTCAGACAACAATACATGATAAACCAGTTGCTTCATTCAGTGAGTAGGACTGTTCTGTAGAACCATGACATATGGTTGCTTATGAACAATAACTGCCAGAAATATAATAAAATACCTCACAACACATACACGTAGGCAAAGGAGGAGGGTTATACATAAAGAAAATCAAATGATGACAGTACAGAAATCCTCCATATATTCAGAGGAAGCCTCTGTATATTGCCATGTGATAGGACAGATGGCATCAAGTGTCTGACTCACTTGAACCAGAATCCCACATGGATTCCTCTAACACACACAGCAGCTGCACGGATGAATGCTAACACAAGTCCGTGGACTAAAGGTAGTAAAGAAGTTTTGAACTCATAGGTTGTGTCTCAAATCAAAAAGAGAAAGCTGGAAAAGTGAAGACCAACTTTTCCAGGTGGCATATATATTTCTTCACAAACCAGGCCAAACCCAGCCGTATTTCCTCCTATCTGTCAGCAAATCACCTTCTATAGCATCATGGAATAGTTAGGGTTGGAAAGGACCTTAAGATCATCTAGTTCCAACCCCCCTGCCATGAGCAGGGACACCACACACTAAACTATGTCGCCCAAGGCTCTGTCCAGCCTGGCCATAAATGCCTCTAGGGTTGGAGCATTCACAACTTCCTTGGACAACCTATTCCAGTGCCTCACCACCCTCACTGTGAAGAACTTCTTCCTTAGATCTAACCTAAACTTCCCCTGTTTAAGTTTGAAGCCATTACTCCTTGTCCTACCACTACAGTCCCTAATGAAGAGTCCCTCCCCAGCATCCTTATAGGCCCCCTTCAGGTACTGGAAGGCTGCTATGAGGTCTCCACAAAGTCTTCTCTTCTCCAGGCTGAACAGCCCCAACTTTCTCAGCCTGTCTTCATATGGGAGGTGCTCCAGCCCCCTGATCATCCTCGTGGCCCTCCTCTGGACTTGCTCCAACAGCTCCATGTCCTTTTTATGTTGAGGACACCAGAACTGGACACAATACTCCAAGTGAGGTCTCGCAAGAGCAGAGTAGAGGGGCAGGATCACCTCCTTTGACCTGCTGGTCATGCTTCTTTTGATGCAGCCCAGGATACGGTTGGCTTTCTTGGCTGCAAGCGCACACTGCCTGCTCATGTCGAGTTTCTCATCAATCACCACCCCCAAGTCCTTCTCCTTCTATGCAAGACTGTTTTGCGAATTAAGTACTTTAAATTGTTGAAAGAAAATACCAAATGAAGGTCCCTCTTATACCACATTACATTTTTATTATACGGTTTTGGGGAATATGTCGAGGTGAGTATCTCCCGAGAGGACGCC
>NW_009937724.1:0-29490 GCF_000696875.1 Nestor notabilis
AACTAAATGATCTTATGGTCCTTTCCAACCCGAACCATTCTGCAATTCTATGAGCAGCAAAGGAAAGTGAGCAAAGCCAAGCAGCTTATGTTATCATTGAAAAGGGAGGAGAAGCTGGAGTGGAGCTGCTCAGCATCACAGCTGTCCCTAGAAATTGCCCTTCGAGAAAGATGATGACCATGAGGTGATGGCCAGGAAATGCAGAGATGTCAGGGAGGAATTGTGACCATCTTTCTGCGGTGGTGTAACAGTCCTGGTGTATAGGGGAGAAGGCATTAGGTTGGTACCATTTGGTATTACACTCTCATAAGCAAGTGAGGAAGACATAGCCTTCCTGAGACAGCTGTTGGCTGGGTGGAAAACTGGTTGCGCAGTTAGTCAGAAAATTTATCAGCAGTCCACTGCCAGAAAGGGAGGTAATGACAAGTAGGAACCTGAGCCCACTACTCTTTGCCTTTCTGTTTATGACTGGGAGGAGGGACAGGACTGTTGTTATTTGGTGCGCACTTGGGAGGTACTTGAGCGCAACAGAGGGCAGAATTATAATACAAAGGGACAAGAGAAGTAGTCTGGAAAAAGCCCATGGTTTGTATTTCAGTGGTCATGCTGGTGAGCAAAGGCAATGAGTGTGGGGTCTCGATGGGGTGAGGGAAGCCACCCCAGCTGCACTGGGAGCCAGGGGGTGTCAGCAGGAGGGAGGCTTTCATCCTTGGCTGCTGCACTTCTACACCAACAGGTTTTGGCTGGAGATAGTCCAATGGGAGCAATAAGAAGAGCGAGAGGTGGCTGAGATGTAACCTCTGCAGGAAAGCCAGAGGAGATTGTAGGAGACACTGGGGACATGTGGTGCTGTCCTTAAGCATGGGACCCTTGAGAAGGAAGAGGGTTCCTTTTTCTCCTTGCCAGTTAGTACAAGATGTGACAGACATAAACTGTGGTTTGAGAGGGGATGAACACGTCTCTGCACAGTTTTCACAGTACAGCCCAGTGTTTCCCAGTAGCACGCTCTGCCTCCCCCACTCCCAACTTGTAAGCTGGGTTTCGCTTAGCATTCATACCAGTACCTCATGTGGCTTTCATGAATTAACTATTTAGCCCGTGGGAATCATACCATTATCTTCAGAGGAACTAGAAAAATAAAGAGTGCATTTATAAGGTTTTTATTGCTTTCACCCCACCATCAACATTCCCTTTAAGAACATCAGAAGATTAAAAAAACAGATAGAGACATCTGCCAGGATCTCTGGAGATGTGTGTTGCACTTGCTTCTAATCCAGACCAAGTCTTTGGAGCTTCTCCATGCCTTCAAGAAATAGGGGAATTTTTCTTTTATTTAAGAACTGTCTAAAGGCCCTTTTACTGGGTTTTAACAGAGCCCTGTGTCAGCACAGTTAAAAAATGCTGGCATTTCCTCTGTGCAGATTAAAGATGATGTATTAACTTTGCTGCTCAAACCTGATTTACAGCTTCTATTTCAAAATTGCATAATACTTTTTTAAGTGCTCCAAAGTGCAGTAGCAGGGCTGAGAATGCAGAGCAAAGTCCAGGCACGGTTTTTACCTCTCTAGTGTTTCTTTTCTAGGTCTAAAAGAGCTGCAAGGAGCAACCTGACCCTTTCTGTACCCTTCCATCCACCAACATGGCATTGCTAATGAGGAGCTTGTTTACTGACCCTGACAGATACCTCCAGTCTTTCCGCCTCTTCCTCGCGAATTCGACCGAGCACCAGTGTATGCAGGAGTTCATGGAGAGACAGTTGCCAGCTGTGATAGAGAGGTAACATGGAGGTGGTCGCATCGAGCTGAAGGGCCATGGTCCCGTGGCGGTGACAGGCTTGACTGAGCTCAAGGGGCTGTCTGCAAGAGGCAGATTGCTGTTCCCCACCAGCCATCCTGCCCGTAGGCGTCTGGAGGTCTCTGTTAGGGAGACCTAACACACACCACCGCACACACTGCTGAATGGCTGTTCTTCATGACGGGTCCCACCTAGCAGGAAGGAGATAAGGCTGAATTGTTTCCTTGCATGCAAATACAGCTTGCCTTGAATCAACGGTAAAATGCGTTAGCAGATATTATGTTCTAATATTAAACTTGATTGTGAGCATCCTTTTAAAAGTAATCTTTTTAGGTAATATTTAGTCTCTCTCTCACATGTCTAAAGAACAGTCCTGCTCCGGTGTGTGTTTTTTTCTGGACTCCTTGCTTTGTGGGGTGGCTTGGGCAGCAGGCAGACAGTGTCAAATCCTGTCTCTGAGGAGGCCCTTCTCTGGGGTCAGGATTTTATGGCGCTGCCAAAGCCTCACTAAGGGATGTTAAACATGTTACACTCTCCAGTACTGGGTAGCTCTCCTAAAATGTATAAATAATGTTTTTCAGTATTGGAAATGGGAAGTCTACAATCAATATTCTAAGTGTTGGTGGTGGAGCAGGTATGCTATGGACTTCAATATCATATGTTTTTAATTTTTATTTTTATTTTTTTAAGAGAATAAAGGATTAAAAATTGCAGATAGGAGCAGAGGAGGAAATAAGTCTTTTCTTGAAAAGTCAGCTCCAGGGCACAGATGGTGCTAGCTGGTGTGTGGCCACATCATCTGGGAACAGCTTGTGCCTCCCCACCCTCTCTCCATAAGAGACCTCCTTCTGCACCATCACTCCTCAAGGGCAGAGAGAGGCTTGACTGCCTGGTAGTACTTCTATGCAACACCCTCATCCCCCATCCCCAAATGTCTTAGATTCCTCAGAATATTAAAATTTTATTGTCAAAAGATCTGCAATTTTTCGCAGGTTTGTTGCAATTATTCTGCCCTGTAACTACTTACCGAGACAATCACTCCCCATCACTGCTGCCTCCTGCCCTGCTATGTGATAGCCTAGGCTGAGCACTGTTTTGCCTGTATGTACTTGCTGACCACAGTCAATGTACGAGCCCCTCCTGGAGCTACTATTCCCCAAAACACTGCAGCTGAATATAAACTCTAGAATAAATCCAGAAGAAAGTGGAAGAAATAAGTCTCTTATCTGAAGTTTACTGGGTGGAAAAACAGTACAAAGAACATCAAGTGGATTTCTCTCATTAAATTCTTGCTTAAGTTCCCCCATAATTAAAGCCTCTGTTTTCTAATTTTGCTCTGCCCATTAAGTCATCAAACTTAAATTTTACATCAACAGTTAATTCAGTTTAAATGCTTTAGTCATACCATCTCCAAAGACTGATCTCAGCCTTGTCAATCTCTCCTAATAAGTAAAAATAATTGTATGCAAATGGTGGGCATTAGTTATAAAACAGACAATGTGACAGAGTAGCAGTATTGCTCTCCCCACAAAAGAAACTATTCTTCTGCCAAAAAAATAGTGTTGTTTTTAACAGGCACACTTAGCGAGGTACTCAACTCCCTAACCAGGGACATTCCAGCTAAGTGGACATTCAAGCAATAATACGCAGGCAAAGCTCGTTTTGTGATGCAAAAATCCCCAAATCACCAAAACCCCTGCTGTTTGCTGGCTTGTTCTCATCCCCGGCTCTTGGAAGGTAAGGAAAGAGCAAATTCCCAAATTCCCCCAGCTACTCCTGGATGGTGTTGGAGGGCAGTGATGGAGCTGCTGCCTTGGCCTCATCTGCCCCTGTACTTTGCAGGGAGGGAGCATGGAAGGAAAGTTTCCTTTCCACTTTCCCGCCTCGAGAGGCAAGCACACCATTTAATGTAGCATCATATCCCATTACACCAGCCCATGTACAGCGCCTGCCTTCGCCTACAGCTTCTGCCTTATTAAGTTCACACTCCAGTGCACAGCACTCTGTACCTTTAAAAACCATAAAAGTCGTCAACGCTGCTATAAAGCAGCAACTGTGCTATAAACTATTCCGTTACGTAAAATGTTTAATTAGAAACTTAATGGTGAACATAGTGGTAGCCTTTAAAAGGTAATTGTGTTGGAGAGTTTAAATAATTTGGATAGCCTAATTGCCAAATTGTTGATAATGCAAGCTGCCACGGATTTGACTGTAAAATGCCTCAGGACACTTGTTTGCATATAAAAGAGCTAACCGAAGTCAATTAAGGCTGTGGATTAAATTATTAATCAAAGGGGTGGGGTTTTTTTTGTTTAAAAACAATACAAGGGTGGTTTGGCCACAGAAGAGTGTATTAACCACATATGGAAATGCAAAATTCAGGTTTTTTTCTATCATCAGAAGTCTTTTCAAAGGGTTTTTTACAAAGTCCCTTTTACGGAAAGTTGGTAAAGGAACCAAACATCAAAATATTCCAGTAGTTCATTACAAATTCTCTGTTCACAAATCCTACCACAGCAGTCAGCAGATGACTGGCTTTGCTCTGATTTTTCAACAGAATTCAGGGTTTGCAGTGATTGCAAAGCTGCAGCTATTTCTGCTGCTTCAGAAATTCAATTTCCCTCTCTCAAAGAATCAGATGCCTCATAAATTTTGGTGTTGTTAGTTGCTGTAAGACAGACATGTAAGTCTGAAAAAATGGAACCCTTCTTCACTTTTTATGTTAAATTCTCAGGGCGTTAGTGAGCAGATGAGACCTGGGATGGGGTGCCTGATTTTGACCTGTGGTGATGTGTGGTGGGGTCAGAAATAGGCAGAGTTCTTCGTAGTGAAAAGGACCCTTCCGGGGGAGGAGCTGGTGTTCTGGTTTGAGCGCTGGGGGACACATTATGACTATTTAATCCCTGATATTTTCCTTTTGTACCTCAAATCTTCTGTGTAATGGAGCTAATGCTGAAGTGGCAGGAGCCCAAGAGCACTGAAAATCATAAAGACAGGTAGAGGCTGTGCAAATACAGTGGGGGCCCTCCCTCAGCAAGGGCCTGTCTGGCCATCAGGGTTTGCTGGGGATCTTTCATTCACTACATAATTTAGTTCATTTGTAGAGAATTTTATAACATGGACTTGTGTGCAAGCACAAGTAAATCTTTCAGGACAAAGCTCAGTATTTGTCTGTAACACAGCGTCTGGATGTATTATTCACCACAACTACCCTCTGCTTCACTCTTTCTACCTTAATTTATTCTTCTATTATTTTTTCCACTTCTTATATTGTGGATGGCAAGAGGTGATCAAGAGCGATGGCAGCTCATTTTAAATTTTGAAATGTTGGATCTATTGGTAGTTCCACCAGTAAAATAATTGCAGCTGGCCTGACCAGTGTCCAGAGAGACCTATTCCTCACAAAAAAAAGTAGTCAGCTCTGGGGTCTTCTGCAAACAGCGGTTAGATAAACACAGGCAGTATGCGCACATACTTATGGAAAAGGTCATAGGACAGTAAAGACAAACAGACATGAATGTTGCTTCTGATTCCAGTGTAAATACGTATTCTCTGCTCCCTCACCCACATGACTTGGTAACCAGTGAGACGCTTGGCTAAAAATGCTCTTGCTGACTCTTAAGAAATACTGCCAGGTTCACTGGTGACTTGGGACCATCAGAACTGGTACCATCAAAGCCATTTAGGATCTGTTCAGTGAAGTTAGGAAGTTAGGCCATGTTCAGAAAATAGAAGGTCAAGCCATGTGCATGAATGTGTCTGGTTTTCCCTTGGCACTGATGGTGGCAGTCAGAGATGAGGAATGAAGATAGTTGGGACTGATATTGAAATTTTTCTCAAATCCTAGAGCTAAACCTTCAGTGTCAATCTGCTGAGAATACAAAGCAGCTACATGTACCTGTGTGGTACATTTTCTGTACGTGAATGGCAGGCATCAGTCTTCAAAACTGGGGATGTGATGATGGTGGAGATAGCAGTTGCCTGAGCTTTACTTTCATCTGGTATTTCATGTTGCTTGAGTCCCTAGGTGAGATTGACCTGCTGATCCTCTCAAAAATGCAAGCCAGATATCCAGGGGTCACCATCAACAATGATGTGATAGAGCCAAGTGCTGACCAAATCTTCAAGTACAAAGGTATTGTTACATTAAATAAATTAAATTTATGTTAAATGTGCTAAATGCATTAAAATGACCCTGCATTCAGATACTTTCTTCTCCGAATTGGCTCTTAAAAGTAAAAAAAAGTCACTATTTCATGCTTTTTTGCCATCATTGCTTTTCAACAGTGTTCAGTCTCTCATTAAAATCTTAGTCTCTCACGCTGCAAAGAACTCTGCATGGCAAATGCTTAGGCTAGACAGATTTAAAAAGCTAAGCTAGGTGGGAACTGATGGGTGATTGAATAGGAATAGAATAAAATCCGCACATTTCAGAAAGCTTTTCTCCTTCAACTTGCACTGAATCAGGATCCCTCCTCAGCATCAAAGGGAAAATTTTAGTGTCTCATGGTAATTCTCACATATCTTACAAATAATTTCCAAATAACAGTTAGCCAAACCTCACAGTGTTGCACTAAATTACTTACCACCCTTGGAATTAGAAAACATGGAAAGGAAAGCAAGATAGATAGGAAAGACTTTTGCTGTGTCCTTAGTGGCTTAGAGCTTGTTTCCTTCCACCATTCCCAAGGTCTGAGCAACATCATGAAGGAAAGACAAGAGTTTTCTAAGGAGGACTGAATGTTAGCAGGGGTGCTTTGGTCAAATTGCCCTACAAAGCGCGCATTAAATATCAATCCACAGTTTGAGTACCACTGGATTAACACCCACCAGTCTTTAATTTAGCAGGTAATTATGGTCTTTTATGGTGATACCACCTATGGGGTACAGGCTGTGAGCAACCCTGAGCAGAGCACACCTTGCCAGAAAACAGCTGCTGAATGGATGTGACGGAAATGAATGAAACTGCTCAGAAGTCCAAGCTGTTGGAAATGCTCCAAACCACAGTAAATACCAGACTATAAAACCACACTGTAAATCTCCAACCCTTACTCTTGCTTAAGTCCTTAAAAATGAAGCGTTCTCAGTATGAAGCGACTTGTGGAAGTTGAAGTAAAAATTAAAAAAACTTGCAACAATCCCTTTCTCCCCACAGTTCAGGGGAGTTCAGAGTCACCAGAAGCACCAAAGGCTTCCAAGGAACCCATTGTTTTACATCTGTCTCTGTATTACATGGACCTGATCCTTGAAATAATGGCTTGTGCAAAATACCAGGAGGTTTTACATTGCTCCAGGCTGAGGTGGTGAAGGATGGGCAACAGATCATCTAGCCTGTTTACAAGGCAGTTTGAGCACCAGCACATAGCGTTTCTGACCTGTCTGGGCCATGGACCACAGGCTATGTGAGACTGGATTTGTGCTGAGTCTTCCCAATGGTCCTACCACTGCTTAACTGGAAGTCCTATCCTACTTCAACGAGTTTCTTTCCAGAAGAATGTTGGAGAAAATATAAGATGTTGTCCTTATTTTAAGTTTTATGCTAAACTAGAAATGGAATATTAATCTGAATTTCTTTCTTTAAACTTTCTTATTTGGTAATTAGTCATGTCCCCAATAGGTATCCTTAATTAGGTTTCTGAGCCCTTAGATTTTCCAGAGAGAACTGGAAACATTATCTGCATCTCTGAGGATTCAGTAGTTATGTTTTCTGCCTAACCAGATACTTTCACCTTGGGAAAGAGAAGCCAAGCTCACAAGACAAATTTCATACTGGGATGTGCAGTGATTACAAATTGAGGTTTCTCTTAGGCTGCGTTGTACAACGGAGGCTCTCCTCAAAGCTCCATGTCCAGGCTGTAGCTTTCCACCCCTTGATGACTGTGGTTGGAGTGTTGGTGGCACCACAGCTGAGGTGCATTGCCTTTGCCTGCATGGCATGGCACAACTGCGGGCACTAAAGTTTTGATGGCACCCAGCAAGGGCACATGACTAGGATAAAATTAAGGAAAAATTTTCAAAATGGTTCGTGTGATACATTTTAGCTTCAGATGAATCTTTGGGCAGAAACTTCCCATAATCAGAATGAGATTGCCCTTTCTGAAATTTTGTCTTTAAAAGCCCACCTTGGCAATCGATCCAGCTTTACTAGCACCTCCTTGCAGACTGTCTAGCAATTGAATTGAACCAGATTGCACCAGATTATTTGTGGTGGAGATATGAACTACTGCTGAATGAAGCCTGAGTTTAAACCAGCAAATTAAACCTGAACTGCAAGTGCCAGAGCTGGTGACTGATAAATAGAAGCAAACAGAGTAATAGTAGCAGCATCGAAAGGGGTGGCCCATTTCCAGCCACAAAAAGAGAGGAGATAAGCACTGATAGAGCATTTCTCATCTGTCCAATGGGGATATATCCTAATCAGACCCCTAAAGGAGAAACATTGTGATTAGTGGTGTAAAGCCACTGGTCTTAGCAAATCATGTAGTTTTGAACACGTGTTCTGTAGCTAAGGCTCAGTCTGCCTTTGGGCCATTTGAGTTTTAAATTTATGTTAACTCCAGCGAAGCACAGAAATCGCATCAAGGCTAGCTTTGTCCTGGAGCAATCCTGAGCTCCAGGCAGGAGCACAGTGAGAAGAGCTCCATATGCCAGCAGATGGACATTAATATTCTGGCATCCCCTAAATTCTGAAATTATCTCTCAGTTTTGCTCCTATAAAAAGCAAAGAAATGAAGTGGTGAGCCAGGCCCTTGGTATAACTTATTCCTTGTATCCACTTCTCCAGCTTTCTGCTCTTGTATCCACTTCTCCAGCTTTCTGCTTTCCTCTGTTGCTGGATATGCATTGTATCAAGGTCTGAAAACATGCCGTGTGTCACTCTTTATACTCCTCTTTGCTTTAAAATACTATTATCCCTTTTACCTGAAGCAGTTGCCTTAAACCGTGGGCTTTTGAAAAATTATTTGGACACAGCAGAAAGCAAATGTCAAGTGATGGGCTCATGGAGCAAAGCTCCTTCCCTCTCCCATCATCCCCATGACACATTCCCAGAGTAAGCCAATTACTTTCTCTACCTTTCTTGAGCTCTTAATTTTGCTTCTTTCCAAAATTACCACCCTTTGATCCATCCTCATTTGTTCAGTCTCTAGAAAACCCTTTGCCATGGCCTGGCTTCTACTCAGTTATGTGGGGCTTGTGGCACTTAAGTGAAGAGGCCATCAACACTTCCCCCATTCAGCATGGAATGTGCTGCTCATGGCCTCATAACTGTCTATCCCAACCAATATATTGAAATTCAGTCATGGGGAAGAGTTGTTTGGGTTTTGGTTTGGTTTGGTTTGGGTTTTTTTTGATCAGGTAAAGGCTGGATGAGCCCAAATGAAGGTGCAAAGGGAAAAACATCAGACCCTCTTAAGATTTCATCCTACAAAGACCTTTACAGCCCCATATGTGCTCCAGGTTTTAAATGTTCCACCGCTGGGTTAAATTGGTACCACATCTCTCTATCTAAATATGACTTTTAGATGTATAAAAGCCCTGAATGGAAATTGGTCTTGTATTTGCAATTGAGATAACTCTGTTCTGCCTTCTCCCATATTTCAGAGCATGTGGCTGCAACATCAAACCTTGAGAACGTAAAGTTTACCTGGCATGAGGAGACAGCTTATGAATATGAAAGTCGAATGAATACAGAAAAGAAGTCTAAAAAATGGGACTTCATTCACATGATCCAGGTAAAAATCTCTGCAAAATAAATGTTGCCAAAGATTTGGCTGTTAAAAGTATGCATGAAGTGTGTGACCTCATTATCCACTCTAAGGGGAAGAAAGGTGAGTTTATTTCCCTGTAATTTAAAGTACTTAAGCATAAGTGAACTGCAAAAATGAAAGATGAGTTATAGCAAAACAACTTTGAGCACAGTAGTCCAATTAACTGGGCGGTGGGTGGCAGCCAACTGAAAATACATTTTAACTAGTATTTTCGAAGCTCCTTGTTCTCTCCGTGAAATTGCCTTTGTATTTCCAAGTTTACTGAAGCCATTACAAGTCATCTTTGATGCTAAGAAAGGAAAATCTGTTTATCTCAGGTTAACGAATGAGCACAAGCTTCATCCTGGGAGAACCAGAGAGCAGGCAAGGCAGTGACAGCCATGAGCTTGCAGTATGAGTTCACTGCCCACTGTCGTGTTAACATGTCCTGTTGTCCTGCTGCAATTCTGTCAAGATTGCCCCCATTTGGTTTCTTTCACCTAGTGGTGCCACTTACAATATTCACCAGGACCTCACTGTATCTGCAAGTATCTCTGCTCTTTCCAGATGCTGTATTATGTGAAAGATGTCCCAGCAACTATCCGGTATTTCCACAGCCTCCTGGAAGAGCAGGCAAAGCTCCTCATTATCCTGGTGTCAGGTGAGAGATGCTCCACCAGTGCTGCTCAGTTGGGCAAGAGCTGTGAGGAGCTTTGTGGTTCCTGCAAGCTCAACACAGGCCAGCTAGAAATCAGTGCACATTTTTATTTACAACATCCTTTTTCACCAGTAGAGGTGAACTCAGTGAGTAATAAATTGTGTCCACTCATCTACATCGATTGAAATCTGCACACTGTATATACCTGCGCAGCTCCATGCTGCAGGTTGTAAAGCAGAAGGCTTTGTAAGCCAGAAAACCCATGCCAAGGACACAAAACATCTTTCTCTCGCCCTCTACCCTTCCCCATCATAGAGCCTGGCCAGTGATGGATGCAGTAGAGAGGCCCACAGCAGGGGAGAGGCTCCATCCAGCGGCTCTCGCTCACAAGAGCTCCTTCAGCCTCAGCTATTTTCTGTAAAAGGTTTTTCAGGCTGGGTACCACATTATCTCACTCCTGGAAACTTGTGGCATTAAGCAAACAGCTACAACAGAGCTCGGCTGTGCCATACAGCAGGTGTTAGAGCACATATGGTTCATTTTCTTCTCAAACTGCCCATTTCCTTAATTTCATCATTTTGGGTGGAAAACAGCATTCTTAGGCTGTTTCAGATCTCAAAAGACATGTTCTGTGGTCAATCCAGCAGGAAAGTGTGGGAGCAGAGTAAACAATGACCTTTTAATATTGTGGGCAAAATACGCTAGAGATACTGCAATGGTGGGGTCTAATGTGACTCTAGAAAGCCTTTAATTTGCTTCACAAGCTATAGAAATTTTAGTTGTATAAACAGTCATACCTGATAATTTTGTCAGGTATATTAAGTGTTATTTGTTCAGAGGTTTAAGCTTATTTTTTTATTTAATTTGGCCATGTCTGCAAACTGTAATGTGTTTAATGAAGTTCCTTTTCTGTGTTCATGAAGTGTCCACAATGAAGCGACACTTCTCTGACCTGAATTTATTCAAACTATTTGTCTCCAAGATATTTTTAGTATAAAGTGTTTTCAAGCATCTCACTACAAGAAATCTGTATTTTAAGTGATCTGATTTTAAATTGTTTGAAAGAACTGTTCTCATTCTTTGGCTGAAGTGGAATAGATCATAATATCAGACTGTTGCTGATTACCTGTGTATAGTTAATTGAAACTCTTTTCCAGTTGCTTAACCTGTCCCTTTGGATATTCACGAAATGTGAATACAGGGAGGAACATGTGTGTATTCAAAATTAATGTAATTAAAAATCACATTATGAAATCATATTAAAAATAAAAAGTATTTGAAGTCCTCTCTGGGCCAGGCAATTCTATGTTTTCTAATGGAGCAGAATGGAGCATTAATTGCTGGGCCCAGCAAGAAAATGGGAGAGAGCAGTAAGGCTTAGAATAGGGGAGGGAAAGGAAAGGGAAAACCTTGGGGGAAAGAGAAGAGAGGGGAAGGAAGAAGTGCTATGAAAATGAGCACTGAAGCAAAAAGGTACTGAAAGATAATCAGAACAAAGCTCATTTCAAAAAATGAAGGTAATGTCATCTCCAACACAAACACATTAGGATGTGTTAATTAAAAAACAGTCAGGGAATAGGATTGATAGGAGAGGGCTTGGTCAGTCGGTGAAGGTTGCAATCCCTCCTGCTCTGTTCCTGCTGGGAAAGCAGGTGAGTTGCAAGAGCTATGTGGTGTTATTTTTAACATATTTTAAAAATCTGTTTATATCGCCTTGAAAACAAAAGTAGTGCCATATGCTGAGCCTATTGAGAGCTATTATAATAATGCTGCGTTCAGGTAGTGTATAATTGCTCAGCTCAGAGATGGCACTGAGTCACACAACACTGACACCAGCAAATTTTCTGCAATTAGTGTTCTGCATTCAATTTCCACCAGGTGAAAGAAAATATTGTAGCCCCTTTTCTAAACACCAAACTGTTTATTTGACTATAAATAACTGTTTGCAGATAAAGCATTTGCAAAACAGCCGAGCAACTGGTTTTAGTAGTTATGGAGATTTATTGTCATAACTCTCAAGAGCTGCTCATTAGGCTTGAAGTTATTTTCATCCGGTCCAGTCATTCTGGGTGATCCTTTTATAAATGATGTATAGAAGAAATGCTGAATCAGAGATCCAGGCTGAGGCAAAATAGAGATGTGAAGGCATATCTGGGGAGTTTTCAGCTCACCCAGCTGGTTTTCTTTGTGAAACATCCCTTGAGAAGAGGTGCATGCAGAAGCATGGGCTTCGCTTGGGGTCAGTTCTGTAGGTGACTGCAGTGCCACAGGGGCCTTTTCCTTCCCTGCTCTTCATTGATGCACATCCAAATAGTACACAGCCAAAGCATCCTTCTGCCAGCACTGGGGAGGTCTGCTTGGGGTGAGAGGCAACCCTCTCATTGCCCATTCCCAACAGCATGTAAGCATGGTGGAAGTGAAGGCTGAAAGCTGGGAGGATAGTGCAGTTTCACCCTGGGCTCTGTCCATCCCATGCTTTTCTCCACCATACATCCAGCTGCATGGACAATGTGACCAGGATTTTGTACCCCATGTAGTTCACATGGCAGATAGTTTACTGGTAATAAATGTTTCAATGAAGCTCAAATGTAGCTCAACCACCAAATAACTAGGTGAAGTGATAAGAGAGGAATTGGTCTTCCAAACAGTAGCAGAAACCTAGGGAATAGTTTAAATCATGAAGGTGGCACAGAATAGCTTGTGTTCAGCATGTTGACTATAGAAGAATGTCACTGCAAGACACTGCCTATGTGTATGAAGCAGAGGGATGCAGTGTGTTGAGAGTGGAAGGGAGGATGATTAAGTGCACTGAGGTGCTCTGGTCTCAGCTGGGGGCTTGGTGGCTGAAGCTCCAGGGTAAGTAACATGTCCATCCCTGCCTGCAACCCCCAATCTCAAGGCAGCTGGAAGCAGAGAGGCAACCATTTCCGTCATGCCTCAGGTCACATGTCTCAATTCTGGAAAGATCCTGCTCTCAGTGAGGACAAGTGATAAAAAAAAACACGATGTGATCAAAATCTTGTGGTTTTCCTTATCCTTGAGCATTTTTCTGGCGGTTTATCTCTCAGGAACCAGTGGCTGGGAAACACTATGGAAGAAGCACAGGTCTTCCTTCCCTTTAGATGATCTCTGCTCTTACGTTTCTTCTGCTGACATCAAAAGAATACTGGATTCAGCTGGGCTGAAGTGCCAGCTCCATGAGCTCCCATCCCACATGGACATAACAAGCTGCTTTATTGAAGGGAGCAAGGATGGGGAGATGTTGCTGGACTTCCTGACAGAAACTTGTGAGTTTTCTAAAACTGCTCCTCCTGAACTAAAGCATCAGGTAATGGAAGAGTTAAGAAAGCCTGAATGCAGTCAAGAAAGAGATGGGAAGGTGCTTTTTAATAACAACCTGAGTGTAATAGTGATTGAGCCATGAGTTAACCTCTTCTTGCTTCTTGATCTAAAGCAAATAGTCAAATACAAACCGTTAACAGCTGAAATACATTTTTCATACTTTATAAATTGCTTAGTTAACTTCAGTATTAATACATTATTTTTTGAGCCTGTTAAGAAATCAGTATTAATATCTGTTGTTACGAGTGAGCTTTAATACCTGATTAATTCTGCACCAATCTACGAATGTGTAACTCACTGAACAGTTAATTGTGCTGTATCACATAGACAGTGCATAATCATAAGTAACTCGTACCATCCACTCACGCACTGCAGAAACCTGTCTGTTTACTAAGAAATAACCAAGAACTATACACCTTTTCATCATCACCATTAAAAAACTTTCTACAGACCAAATAAGCAAATTACAACTTCTCAGTGCCACTGGCAAGAGTGGAGGCTCAGAATGATGGACCATGTTGTGTAGCTGCTGAGTGGGATTTCTTGAGCTTGTGACTTCAACATCTCATACCTCCAGTTATTGTGAAAGTGGCCTCACACCTTCTGCATGTGCAGTGATTGCCTGCTCCTGCCTCTGCAGCCAACTCCATTTAATGGCACTGCTTCCCTTCCCTTTTCCCACATTTTTAGTTTATTTTTATGATGTTGCGTCTACAGAGTGATTTGTGTACCAGGTCCTACTGGCACTGCAAGAGGGATGCAATTGAAGATGCTTAGGACACAGCAGTGGTAACAACTGTCTTGGAGTTTTCACTTCCAACTTAACTGTTACTGTTGTAACAGTTGTTAACAACAACTGTCCTAGTGTTTTCACTAGTGAGCCCTGATGCAAAGCCTTTGTTAGGAATAGGCTACTATTGTCACACAGGGCATTTTGATACTTTTTTCTCTAGCCTGGAAGCAAGGGCCATGTGTGCTTTGTGAGCTCTGTAGCAATGAAGATGTAAAAATAAACACTGATGCCAAACTGGCAGGTTTCAGTGGGATTTGTTTCATTTTCAGTGGAGTTGTGTCAACTAAATCTGTTCAGTGTATCATATAGGACATTCAGCAAGAAGGTGCTTCCTTCCTCAGTCCCTTCTCCATGTAGGGCTGTCTCTACTCTGATAGTAGATGCATGTATTTTGCTATATGATTTTATGGTGTTAAGAAGTGTTATGCTCTCTACAAGGCACAATGCATAGTGGGATACAATATAGTCGCTAGAATGAATTTAATAGTCTGAATACTCAACTTATCCCGTGAGACAGGTGTGATTTCTGCCATTGAAACAATTTCATTCAGTGTTGAAATGGTTTACTTTAGGTAATGTTTTGGCTGCAAGAAATTAGGTTTTATTTCTGCTTGTACATTTCTGATACAATATAGGTTATTAATGATTTGAAGTGATTTTCAAGAGACTATATTGGGCATTATTAGCTGTTTATATTCATTTTAGTGTGAATTATTCAAAACACACACTTCTAGTGATCAAATATTAATTCCAGTGTACTTTAGAATGTTTCTATTATATTTCTTAGCTGTTAAACAGAAGAAAATCTATTACCACTTTAACACAGTGCTATGTACAGAATCCTGCATTAGAAGACCTCTGTATATCTGTGAGCTGCTACAGTGACATGCTGAAGCAGGAAAGAAAGAAAATCTCTCACTAGGACAGATTGCTGCATGCATTTCTAATTGGAAACAAATTAAAGTTACAATTATTTTTGTAGCACTTTTGTGCTGTTGGTGACCTCTTCTAAATGGTACCTGTAAAGGAGGTGATCACTGAATATTGCCACATCAACCCTGTCAGGAATGACATATATTTGGGAGCCATAGAAATGCCAGAACAAAAAAACCCCAAACAAAATCCAACAACAAATCTCAGCAACAAGATGCATATGCATATCTTGCATTAGCAGAGGTAAAAAAATGCAATAAAAAAGCTTTTTAGAATTTTTTTGGGAGGTTTGTTCTGAAAATGTGGGGAAGAGCAGGAAAGACAAGGGACAAAAGAGATGATCTGGAGAGAAGAGAGGAGGATATGACCCATGCACACAAACACAAACCCCCTGAGATTCAATGTGAATGCACATGAGAGTTCCTTCCCCTCTTTAGTCAGAAAAGGAGAGGCCAGGGACAAAGAGTACCTGCTAGGTGCATGGCATGGCATGGGGTCTTATTTAAAAAGCAGAATTTACTGGGGGAAAAGGCACTTTCACTCCAGGCCGGAGAAGAAAAATCCTTATCTAAAAGCAGGCATGCCGGAGTGGTCCTCAGCCACTGGTTTTGCTTCTGAGGAGAATTTCGTTAAAAATCTGGGCGAAAAAATACAGTCAATTCCATTCCGTATATGCAGCTGCTGATGGGGTGGGGGAAAACTGAATCAGAAGAGCACCCTTAAGGGATAAACTGTTTTTAATTTTAAATTTGTAACACACACATTTCCAAGAAGTAAGGACCATAAGTATTATTTAGCAGGAAATGAGCTTGGGGAAGAACAATTTTATGCTTATTTGGCTATAAAAACTGAAGGAGTTTTTGTAAATCTCTCACACAACTTCTAACTGAAGAACCACATTTTCATGCAAGAATCGCCCTGAATTGTACAGTCAGATACTGCTATTGCAGAGCATGTTTGGTGAGTCCAGCCTGTCCATGCATTGGCATTTATACAGTTTTGAACTTATCCACATGCTTTCTGCATTGAATTGTTTTCCTCTCAATCCGCCTTATCTCAACCAGCAGCAATTGGTCTTTGCAAACCCCCAGGTGGATATGTGGGCTAACAGGATGTGTCTTCCTCACTTGCACCCCTCGAAAGTGAATTTATAGTCTTTACACTGAGGTTCATCAAGAGCAACGATCTCAAATCAGAATAACACTGACACAAGCTGGGCATCAAGCTACCTGTATTAAAAATATAACAGAAATATTTTTTCTGGTATAATATCCTGCAAGTTCTTTGTGTATTGGTGCCCCTTTCTGGCTAAATGTATGCTTCAGATCTGAAGTGTGAAAATCTTGCAGAAATGTGACTCTGTGTAAAATGCAATCTTTAACATTGTATTATTATGTTCATTATAGAATCACAGGATCAACCAGCTTGGAAAAGACTTTTAAGATCACCAAGCCCATCTCCTGTATCCTCACGATCTCCCCTCATGGCCACCCCTGCCCTCCCCTCACGATCTGCCCCTCTTCCACTCCCACTGACCAATGTCCCTGGTGTGCCTGGGCGCTGGTGAGAACAGTGCGCACCATCCACCATCAGAGAGGGTTCTGAACAGTGTTTGTTTTTAAACTGGGGAACATCCTTTTTTCTTTCCTTCTTTTTTTCATAAATCTGGAATATAGAATCATAGAATGGTTTGGGTTGGAAAGAACCTTAAGATCATCTAGTTCCAACCCCCCTGCCATGGGCAGGGATGCCTCATGCTAGGCCATGTCACCCAAGGTTCTGTCCAACCTGGCCTTGAACACTGCCAGCGATGAAATATACAGATTATATTACAGGTACAGGAGAAAAAAGCTGGAGGGAGTGGAGAAGGAGGAGGAACAACAACTCTCCTTTGAAATAGCAGTCAAACACCCAGGCCTGTGTCCCTCTGATAAGGAAGTGTGATGCTGCATCAGGTGATTATTTCCCAAAGTAATTCCTGCAGGAGGTTTGCTATGCAGGGAAGGGAATAGCCTGATGTCCACAGATGAGGCATGGGTTTGGAGCAATGCCACATAGAAGGCTGGTGAAGAACAAAAATGGGGAATGAAAAGGCTAAGCCCCTCCAAAGGAGCTGACATATATACCCCCTCTTGCGTCAAACGCACCTGCCTGAGCAGTTTCAGGGCTGTTACTTTAAAACGTATGTAGAAAAATATTCTCACTGCTCTGTTAATTACAACAGCAAATTGAACAAATGCACTTACAGCTCAGTTGCTGTCGCCATTACACTGCATTAGTGTAATTCATGCTTCCAGCCCATGATAGGATTTTTTAATGTCATTACACAGTAGGGCAAAGTCTTCATTTTTAATAAAAATACAAATGCTAAAATGAAATGGATTAATATCTAATTTTACATCTTCATTTACATGATGTGCAGAATTATCTTAAATATTTGTTATGGATGGAGTGGCATTCCACCAATTTAGGCTTTTTTTCGTACTAGAGAATGTTAACATAAATTGTAGCATAAATCATTGCCTTGTAAAGTACCAGAAGGCGCATATAAAAACCCATATCTTTACTGCACATATTTCCCATTAACCATAATCTATTAGTAATTGAAGTTCATTACAAATTCTTGTAGACTTTATTGCTATCATGCTGCATGACATAGTGAACCTGGCTTGCATAACAAGAAGTCCTTGCTGGGAAATATCCTATTAACAATGACAGTGCATTTGTCATTGTGATAATAAATCCAAAGCTGCCTGTAGATTATAAATTATTGCGGCGCCATTTCCGCTGTTGCAGTTTAAAAGTTTTGTCAGCACTTCCATTTTACCCCTGCTTTACAGGCAGTTATAACTTGACTATAAAAATCTGCAGCAAGCTGAATCTTGGCTTACAAGGTCTCAGTCCAAGAGCACATTTCTTCCCCTCTCCACGAGATTCGTACTTCATCCACATGAAAACCTTAGAAGCAGAAGCTGTGTTTATGGCAGATTTTTTCTTCTGCGTTTGCTTAACTTCTAATTGAAAAAAACCCAGGCCATTTGGCAAGCAATTTGTCCATAATATCTCTAAAGATTTTGGTTAAATTTAAAAATATACCAAGACAAAAAGATGGGAGCATGGCTGAGTTAACTCCTGGAAAATCCTCAGTCCTTATCCCTAGCTGCCATGGACTTTGGGGAGGCACTGGCAAAACCCACTTCTCTTTAAAGAAGAAACTGAAGAGAAATTATGTTACCCGTATGCCTTGCAAAGGTGTTTTAGTATTAATTACTAATGCTGAAATTCTAGCATCCACTCAAGCCACCCTTCATCATGTCTATGCAATTCTTTGAGCTCTATATGGGTTTTAAGTGTTATTAAAAGAAAATTGCCATAGAGTTGAACTTTAAGTGTTAATTATGACTTGAGATATAAATGACATCAGGTCAAATCTTTCACAATTTAACTCCGTAATTGACTTCAGCTCGCTACACCAAGGGATATCTATCTAGCTGAATGCATCTGTCTATCATATTTCTCAAGTGCCTATAGCAATGCATTCAATTAGTTGGACGTAACCAATATGCCTCGACTGCTCCTAAACAGTGTAGGATGAAGCTTTCACCTCCCTGAAATCATGAGGAAAACTTACCCTCCCACCAGCAAGGCCAGGTTTTCACATCATCCTGCAATACATGCTCTCTCTTGAATATTGCTCTTGTGTTCATGGGGTGGACAGTGGATTCTGCAGTACATATAATAATTGGCTTTTCACATCAATAATGTCTTCCATCTCAAAATGCCCCAAATTACTTTAAAATCTTGATATGGAAAACCACTTCACTTACCACTGAGGTGCTGCAATCTCCCAGGTGAAATTCAACAGCTGTTGGATGGTTCACAGAACCATTTCACAGTGATTTATGGCAGGATGAGGAGAAGGCAGCTGTTGGCAGTCAAAATGGCAATGCTGAGCTGCAGAAAGCAATTACCTGGGCTGGCACTAACATGCCTCCTCCAGCCAAAACTGCCATCAGCTTACTGCTTCCCCTCTTCCTCAGCAGCAGAGTGGTGGGACATTGGGCTGAGACATGGGGCTGACTCAGGACAAACCCCAGTGCCCACCACCACACCACCTCATCCAACAGCTCATGCTGGTGGTGAGACCAACGGTGTCTACCATCAATGGTCTTGACACCAGCTTTTGTGTTGCAGTCCTATCTGCTTGCAGTGTCCTGGTGTTCCTTCACACTAGCGGCAATAGGGAGCTCTCCTACAACTCACAAAGTGAGCCTTCTTTAGCTTGTACCTCCCAACACCTGACATTCAATTCTTCACAATTTTCTTGCACATCAAGAGGCACTTAACTGCCAGCCTTCATCACCCAGCAGAGATCGTATGGAAGGTGGGGATGGATCTGATGAGTGTAAGGCAAAAGAAGTTGCCTTAAAAGAGATGCAGGAATGTCTTGGTTCCAAAGTGGTATTGGTGTGATTCAGGATGGTGCATTTGTTCAAGAGAGCTGAACTGCTCAGATTAAGCACCAGAAATAATTATTACAGCATATTGCAGATTTCTTACTCAGTTTTGTGTATTCTATCTGTACTATCAAGTATCTAACAAAGAAAAAAAACCCAACCCACAGAAATAATGACTCTTTGAAATCCCAAAACATAAACTGTCATCCTTTGCCACTTGAAATACCTCAACCTACATAATGTAATAGCTTCCCACCCAAATAGAACAAAAGAACCTAATAACTTTTAGACTTTTAATGCTATAAATACATTTTGATATTTTTATAACTATGATTTTGCAGGAGTGGCAATGAGGTATCATTTATTTTGGTGAGGGTAAGCAGATACAATCTGTTTGTTTTCTTAAAGAAAATGAAATTATAGTATTCGGAGCCTGTTTCAAGGATCTGGTATGTTTCAATAGATCTTGTCGGAGATGAATTAGTGGCCAGAGTATAGGTGATCTTGCCAAAAGTGAATAGCAATGCCATTTATCATATGCTTCTGTAATTTATCTTATGACCATGTATTAGATTAGATAAAGACAGAAAGACATGTGAATTGAATGGACTGGACCCATACTGAAAACTTACACCTGCTTTTATTGAGGCTGACAGGAAGATTTCTGTTGCCCGCATTGCAATCAGAATTTGGCTTCACATTTTTAATTTGCTTTGAAGTATGATCTTGTCCAGCAACAAGAAAAAAGCTAACTCAACTTTAAAGTTTGTTGATTGTGTCTGCTGTTTATTCAATACAAATCTGTTCCGTCATATACTTCATAATCAATCAATTAAAAATTATAAATATAAAAACCACTCTGAAGCTTAAAAATAACAGTAATAAGCAGCTGTGAAACCACTGCAAACACTCATTACGTGCTGCACTGTTTTCAAGATAGCAAACCAATAGTTCATTTTGTCCCCTTCCAACAAAATCCATACTTCAAAATCCACTTTTCATACTGAATCGGTCTGTCTGTAAGACAAACACTCTGCAGCATAAAATGTTTACCTACAACAGCAAAAAGATGTGCTACACTGCCTTCAAATTCGGTAATAGCACCAGCTACCTTCTTTAGGCTTGTTGCGAACCGGTGATTGATATCTGTTCTTTTGCATTGCTTTCCTTTCATATCTCTTAGTGCTGCTGCTATAATCGATCACAGATTTTTCCATCAGACTTCATGTCAGATTAGGATAGTGAACATGACTTGCTTAGAACAGACTGCTTCAATGCGCACCAAGGCAAACTCAGGAGTTGCACCACTCTAAAAATGATTTTTTGGGGCATGTCCATGAACATGGTGCAATAGCGAGAAGTCAGTAATATGCTTTTATGGTAAAGGGTTTGGGATTGCTCCTCTCTGTGAATCCTGCCACAATCACATCTGCCACAGTGGGGCTGACATTTTAAGTGAGGAGCAATGCCCAGTTCACCATTTTCCTGATTCAGGAAGACATTTCTGCTTAGAAGTCAACGGATGCCTCTGGACAAATCTGCACACATATTCTGTGATTCAAGTTGCAAAGTCACACTTAGCTTTTGTGCTTGGTGCTTTATGTGTGCTATCAAGGACTGAAGGGAATGAAAGCCCAACAACTTTCTCTGTTTTGCATAGAAATATATTTTAAAGATTCACTGTGACTCATCTTCCTAGGAGATCTAAACTATCAATCCCTTACTTTAAAAGCTCTTTGGGGATTACTGCTTGTTTTTATAGTGCCTAGCACAATTGAGTCTTCATCTTGGTTAGTGGTTTTTAGGTGCATCTGTTGTATAAGTAACAAATGATGTTTTTAAATGTTTATTATTTATGGAAGAGGGCTGTAAGAATTTGATATAAATTAGGATCAGTGATCATGGATGAGTTTGTGGACAGAAATTACCTCCACCATGGCTGCTGTTGCTTGGTATCTGTAAGCCCTGAAGAAGGAGATGGCTCTTCCCATGGCAGCTGCGTGACCTCTGGAATTCCTCCTGAAAGAGGAACACATGTTGAACCTTTATGTGGGTTCAAGAGAAGACAGCAACATAGTGGCTGAGAACTGTTTTGAGGAGGAACGTGCAGTGTCCTGTGCAGGAGGTCCTGGGGCAGAAATAAGTGAAAAAAAAATAAGGAAAGCTATCATATGAGTTTGCCCTGTACATATTGGAGGTATAGGATACTCTACCCTAGGTCCCCACCTTTAACCACAGCTGGAGAAACACTAAATAAACAATCATGATAGTCTAACCGTTTAGAGCTTGTTGTAGCCCAAGCTGAAATGACCATCACTGGGGATAATATACAAGACATCGCAATGCAGAAATATTGTTACTCGTTTTACACACTAAATCTCTTCTTCCTGAATGTCATTCTTTCCTAACAATGACTGACATCTAAGCCCAGGGCAAGTATTAGGCTGCTGAAAGCAGTGCTTGCACAGCCCAGGGGAGCATGAACCCTGATGTCTTGCATTCAATCCCATGAAAGACACAGTGAAAGACTTAGCTGTACATGTATAAAAAACAGGTTCTCTCGGGTTTTGCAGTTGAGAGCAGATGCTAAGACTACATGAAATTATGGCTTTCTGGAAAACAAAACCTGAGAAAGCTTGAGAGTTAGCATTCACAGAATATTTCCAGCAGAAGCTATTACTGGGATTGGGATCTTTCCTGAAATAAGTCCAGTGAACTGCTGCTTAGAGGGGTGTACTACCAGGGCAGAAGGCAAACTATGAAATAAATACACACGTACCTATGGGCTGCTGTAATGCTGCATGCTTGGCAGCAGCTAATGGCATAGGGGATAAAAAAAAAAGATAAAAAAAATAAACAACTAAAAGCTTGCACTCTGCCAAAGGCAGAGGCTTTGCAGCATAAACTTTGCAGTATTTCTGTTTCCTTTAGGTCTGGTCCTAGCTACTCTTCCTGTCACCTTGCACAGATTTTGAGGCTGTGCCTGAAGACAGCACTTTCTCTAAGGCAGAAACTGGGGTCTGGTGGAAGGCAAAGGACCATGGCCAGAGAAATCTGTGGCTTCTTGCCTTTCAGGTGAAGAGTTGATTTAAACTCTCAGGTAGCTAACCCAGGTTAGCTGGCAGGAAAGGTTAACCCAGATTGTTAAGGGAAACCTCATTCTGGCATGATTTATAGAGAAGTTACAACTGCCCTGTACCAAAGCAAGGGACACAGATGCCATGGTTTACTGTTCAAACGGCTTATCAGTGTGTAAGGTCATTCATCACACATTGGTTTAGACTCCCAAGCCAATATGTATAAAGGCCTGTCTCACAACAAGTACAGTCTTTTCAGCTCCCATCTGCCCACAGCAGCCCTTCCAATGTTGCTAATTACATCCATGCTCATTACTGTATTAGCTACAACTCATCTCAAAGCCATAGCTGTATTGATGTGTCTCAAGGGTGGATTGTGTTAACGAACAAAAAAGATGCAGGGTCTCCATTTAAGAGCCTGTTTCAAAGCCCAGAAGTTACAAGCCTAACCTCTGGACAAACACATTCGTATTTGGAAGGCAGAGTTGCTCCAAGTCTGCCTTATTTGTTTCCATTTGTTTGCTATAATTCAGATTCTTATGCATATGTTGCATTATTATGCATATTGTATATGCTGCATGTTCACATTAGCAATGCATGGAAGGGCTCCGTTTCTTTTGCAGTCAGAAAAAAAAGATAAAAGGTAGGCACACTGAGGAGACAAGATTGATCAGTGACAGAGGTACACCAATAGAAGCAGAGCTGGTGCTTTGCCTGGGCTGCAGTGCAGGAGAAGAACCTCCTGCACCACAGGTCTCTCCAGAAGAGGGGTGAGTGGGGGATGTGACACTCCTGGGGAAGAGTTTCCTCTCAGATATTATGAAAAGTAATTAAAACAACCCAAAAATAGGAAGGTCTCTTCCTCTTTTTTTTCAGACCACACTTCTGCACTCCCAAGGCTCTTGCTGACCTAGATAGAGGTAAAGGGACATGTCTGGCCTAATGCACAGGTAAAAGTTATTCTGTTTATTAACTGGGAGCACATGCTGTGGCAGCATTCCGTAGCCCAAACTGTGCTTCTCCAAATCCTTGGAGGAGCCCAGGGGCATGGGCTGTAGCCCCCATCAGCAAGGTGCCCTGGGGCCATGCCAGGAACACCAAGGGCAGCAAGCAAAGCCACCTGCACCTGCCCAGGGGGTCGATGAGCAAAGGAATTAAGCCCTGCCAGTTTTAGGACATAGGTATTTATACTGATCATTAGGCATCTTCATGCCCAGGGCTTTTATAAAGCTTCTCTGGAACTGGGGGAGTCAGGCAGAATGGGGTGACCAGCGCTTCCTTCCAGAGAGGGCAGGGGACCCAAACTGGAGCAGATGGTGGAGCTTCACATCTGAGTGCATCTACTCCATAGGTGAGAAGCCTCATATCTGTGCTCTCCCTGTGACTGGGAGAAGGCTTGTGAGCAAAATCCTCTCACAGCAACATCCTCACCATTGACATGCATTATTTACATGAAAGGCAGTAGCGCTCAGGGAACACATACCAGGGACACACATTGCTGGTCCCACCAGAAGCTACCATGTCAAGTAGCTTGTTTTTAAGCTACTTTATTGGAAGAAACAGGTAATTCTAGTTTTTCTAATGCTTTTCAGTCATGAACATCGTGCTGAGAGCTGCCTCCTTTAGCTGTGCATGCTCACTTGCAAGCAGGGAAAATAGATGTGGTGTTCTTGTCAGGTTCTGAAGGGGGCTTGAGCTGGAACTTGTCAACAGATGTGGTTTTAACCTTAGTAATGGGTAAATCAGCAGGCAAGGAGGATGCATAGGAAAGAAGAGGGGAGAGGGCTACAGCACCCAGCCAGTGCCATGCAATGATGCACATCCAAACCCTTATTCCTCCTTCAAACAACGGACAAAAACACCAAAGGCAATCCTAACCTCAGAGCAGTTGGAGCTATAAGAGTATGATGAAATGGCTGCGATTCATGTGAAAAATAGCAGCTTTTGTCCATCGAGTGCCACAGCACTGCTGAAGGCTTTGTAGGCTCACAGACATGGTGAACTTTAGGGATGGGGTTGGAGAAGGACATGGGTGCAGTAGACTTTCAAAAGCCAGCTTAGGATACTTGGAATGGAAATTTGGTGAGTGCTTTTCTTAAAATAGTTTGATTGTACCAACAGTGTTAACATAAATGGAGTAGGGAATGGGAAATTGTGCAATAGATCTTTAATCATGATTCCTTTTGCTTTCCTAAAAACCATTAAAAAGTCATGATGTGACCAACGACTCAAGCCTACAGAATACTTTGAATTTTATTTTTATACTCATTGTGGCCCTTGTTGGTTTATAGATAGTGAAATAATAAACAAAGCCAATCTTACCGTTTACATCTAATACTATAAAAGTGGTCATTTTTAAAAGGTTACCTCGAATCTGTGCAAAGCTTTCATTCCTGTCATTAGCATATTTATGTCTAGCTTAGGCAAGGTTTCTTCCCTGAAAGATGCATTTTGTTAAAAGCTGTTTAGTGCCCATAACCATTCTACTGATCTTCTCAAAATATGTTCTCCTAACCTGTGCCTATGAAATAAGCTCAGTTTAATGTTGTGTTAAAAGAGTTTGGTCTCTGGAGCAGTTGCTCTTCTTAATAACATGTAATCATATGCCTTCTATTTAGTTTTCATTTAACTTGCCCCATACAAGCAATGAATCCAGATTAATTAAATGTTCTTTTAAACAGCAAAATTACACTCGTTTGTATTTTAAAAAATCCATATGCCACAGGGCACCCTCAAGACACAGAATCCTAATAAAGAGGATGTAAGATGTACAGCTAATAATACAGAGCAAGTTTGACATTTTCAGGGTAATTTAGTGAACCAAGTGCTTCCTTACAGGCTTCATGTGGGAGCACAGCGACTGCAGTACCATTTAATAGAAGATGAAGAGCCATGTTTGTAATAATGCTAATAAACAGCTAATCTGAAAATTAGAGTAGCGTGTGGCAAAGGGATGTTGAACACCTATAATAAATGCTGCTCAGCAGCAGGATGAAGGTTGTCAACTGATGCTGAAATTCTGTCACAGTGTTAATCAGCAGCCTGGAGTGGCTGGGAAAGGCTCTGTCTCCTGCACCCCACAAGTCCCGAGGCTGCAGGACAAGAAGAGGGAAAATGCACATTAATGTTAAGGGATGGTAATGGGGTGTAGGAAACAGATATTGCAGGTGCCCCTCGCAGAGTTTTAAATAGTTCCAAGGTCCTGATGACCAGGAGAACAACTTTAATTTCAACAAATTCTTACTTGTCATCCCAAAAAGGTGTGAGGACAGGCATTGACTAAGCATCCCCATTTAGTTTACTTTTCTCTGACAATTTAAATCTGGTCTGACCCTGGCGGTAAGTAATTTAACACTTCTGTTTTCAAGGCCATTGTAAGATAGAAGAGGAAAATGAGGTAGAAATAAGTGGTAAATGTTAATTTCTTTTCCTTTAGAAGAATCAGGACTTTTAACAAACTAAGTATTAGGGCAATGAAGAAATAATCACTGAAAGTGTTTTACTCATTACTAAAATGAAAGTGCTTGCTAATATATGCAGTGCACCTGGAAATGCCTATTCAAGTAATTACAAAAGGGAAAAGCACCGGGGAAACAGGTAAGCATGAAGACAATAGCCATTAGAAACAATATTAAATTAAGCATGCCTTTGGAGATCTACAAATTCACTGATTAAATTGTGCATTACAAACCCTGCCTTGACTTCATTTAACTGGAGTCCTGGAGAGAACCTGCAAAATTTGAAAACAGCCTCTTGACTTGTATTGAGCCGCAGCGAGTGCTGTTGCTGCCTTTGCTTAGTCCTGGGATTTTTAAAAGACTCAAAACCCAATCTTTTTCTTTTTCTTTTTTTTTTTAATTTATTTTTGAGATTCCAGCTAGCAGAATGCATCACACTTCCCCAGTCTGAGCAAAACTAGGCCAGAACATGGGCATTTCATGCCATGCAGTGTTAAGCTTGGCAAATGGCATCGAAACCATCAAAATCAGCTTGCATTTTCTCATCGATCAAACAGCCCTTGAGTATGGCCACCTGTGAGCATTTGGGCAAATTCAGCCATGCTAGCCCCTGCATGCACCCAGGCCAAGGAGCCCCTTCCCACCCAGCTACATGGCAGGACAGCTTCTTGCCCTGTATTTTGACTAAAGTGCCTCTCACTATGGGGCAGGGCCCACAGGCAGGGAGATTACCCTGTGATTCCTGCCCCTTGGACCAGGAACAGCTCATGGGGCAGCAACCATGAACCATGGTTTAGAGCTCGCTCTGCTAAAGAGCTCACAACCATATGGATGTTTCTGTGTCTGTGCAAAGAAAGGGTGGAACTGAGACCAAGACATGACCTTACTGGTGACAAAACTATCATCTTAGAGAGACATGAGTAATGAGTGAGGACAAAGTTATTAATATGTTTATTGGACAAAGTTATTAATACGTTTATTGGAGTGGTTGAGTATTGGTTGTTTATAACCATTTCCTATCATTGATGAGATTTCCAGGGCTAATGGAAACTCTCCCACTTTCTCCTGTTCTGAGAGATCTCCTAAATTGATTGTGGAAACCAGCAACCACTTTCAATTGATTTTGTGTCATTAAACATTAAAAATTGTGTGCAGCTTCCATAGAGTTCTCTCTGCTGGGAAGTGGGCTATCGCCCACGAGAGATCCTAGCATGCTAAACCCATGGATTGGCTGGGAGAAGGGTAAAATTGATATAAAACTCTTTTTCAGCTAAAACATTCATGCAGCAACACATGCATATAACCTGTGCTCCTTCCTCTTCCAAAACCTGGTAGATAGGCAGCTTTATTTAATTTTTCAGCTTTATTTAGTGGGAAGAGAAGATCTGAATGGAGATTACCTATTTCTGCTTCTATCCACTCGTCCCCTTTCCGATTTTCCCTAGACAATGAGGTGCTTCTTCTTTTGTTTGCTCTTAGGGAATATCCTAATATCCTTCCTCCCTTCATTCTCTCAGATTTCCAGTGAGCCAGGATAAAATAGGACCTTTGAGAAGTCTGCTTCTCCCTGTGCCACTGCATATTCAGAAGTGAAGCAGGACAGGAGTCAGGATGCCGGCAAAGGCAGGGAGCAGCAGCACACTGCAACGGTGAAAATGATGCTGGACGGACAAAGCCCTGCTCAGCATTCTTTCTCTGTTAGCATTTGTGGACTTGGTTCAGCTAATCAATTTGTGATATGCAGAGCAGCCAAAATAACTCTATGCAAAATAAACAACTGAGAGCAGATGAAAATAGAGCTAATAATACAGTCACTAAGAAGAGAGCCAAAGCATAAATTGTATGTCGATGGTGAAAGAAGTCAGAGAAGGCAAATGGCTGCATGAAACCTGTGATGCATGCGGGACCCAAACACACCCCCAAATAGCAGCGGTCTGCAGCAAAGGGACAGCAAGAGGTGCTGTGGCCAGGCCTGCTGGCTGCACACTGGATATCATCCCAGCAGGATGATGTTGGAGTGCTGGGTAGGTTTTTCTGGGCTGGCCTTGCCTGGTGGGCAACAGCTGGGTGAGGTATAGTGGCAGGCAGGGCAGGAGCATCTCACACCACAAACCTGTGTCACCTAGGAAGATGGGAGCACCACCCTGCTTTTACAGATGTGTAAAACACATCTGTGATGGGGTTATTTGCTAGCACCATGATGAGTCATGACTGAGAGGAGAGCGCCATACCCAGATGTTTTGAACCAGCCAGACTGATAGTCCAGAAGGACTGAGGGTGGAAACAGAAAAACATTTCCAACCCTTGGATGGGCATCATAACCGCAATGGAGGGTGTGTAGCTGCCTCATCCTGTCCTGAAGAGGCTACAGTCCTTAGTGCGTTTTGTAAAGCAGGCACAATGCCAGAAGTGATTAACAGTACCAGAGCAGCTGGGGATATGTTACTGCCGTTTTCTTGATAGCCAGTCTTTCTTATCCACTTAAGGTCAGATAGTGTATTTCTTTTTACCCTCAGGTGGAAGCTAATGATAATGTAGCTTCTTGAGTTGCCATTCGCAGCACCCGTTTAAAGTTGTTTGAAGAGGCTGCACAACTGCACGTCATTAAACAGAAAACTTCAAGTACCTTTTTGTGATGAGTGCTCTTGACTTTAGACCTGCCTCCAACTTGAAATGGGAGGAAAGTCTTTCTAGAGAGCAAAGAGAGGGCAATTAAATATATACTTGTTTATATAATAGCCTTCTACCTAAGATGATTAAGTCTATTCTCCCATATACGAGTATTTCTGCTACAATAAAAAGGCTGTAGAGCAAATGATGCAAGCCCACACTTCAAAAGTATTGACTGGAATGATTTCTTCCCACTCTTCTTTTCATCAGCTTTCTCATGTGGTTTCTGCCAAGTCTGTAGCATTCTTAAAATGAGGGGAAAAAATAGATCCTGATTTCTCCATCACATGATACAGAATGATTGTGATTTCCCTCAATATCTTTCTATGCCTCTAGGGAAATATAGTCTAGATGAATTTCTGGCATGTCTCTCCCCTGATCCCCTGTGTACACAAAGGCAGAGGGGTTTTCTAGTGGTGTGGAAATGTCCACCTCTTCAATCATTTTCACCTGCTCTGTTCTGTCTTTGCTAGAGGAGAAATATCAAAGTAATCAAAGTATTTTTGTTTTACCTTCCCCCCCCCCCCCCCCCCCCTTTTTTTTTTTTTTTTTACTTCTTT
>NW_009937724.1:29521-41476 GCF_000696875.1 Nestor notabilis
GTAACTTCATGGACCTGAAAAATTAACTTTTTGGAT
Source organism: Nestor notabilis (assembly GCF_000696875.1). Lineage (NCBI taxonomy): Eukaryota > Metazoa > Chordata > Aves > Psittaciformes > Psittacidae > Nestor > Nestor notabilis. The sequence continues at coordinate 29,558 of NW_009937724.1, forward strand.
GAACTATTTTTATTTACAAGTAACACCCAAAACTGCAGCAACAGGAAAGTATGAGATATATTCATACTTTTGATTTTCTTTGTTCCCCTGAAATTGTCAGAATTTCAACTTATATAATGAATTTTCCTGTTCAGCTGAGGAACCTATATGGCCTCTGCCAGAAATTTCTTAGTGTCTCACAGAAGTTCAGGATAGAGAAATAATTGTCTCTCCATAATGCAGGTGGGGGACCAAGATAGGGAGATTTGAACCAGATTTAAAAAAAAAAAAATCGTTGTGGTGTCTAAAGCTGAGAGTAAAAATGAACTGGCAGTTTCAGGAGCTTTCAATGTGTGAAACAAAGGGGAGATAGTAACTATTTTTTCATCTTTCAGTACCTGAATGTCTTCAAACTCTGTCCCTCGTTGATGTGCCTAGGTTCTCTCAATGAAGCCTGTGCAAGTTGAACCTGCATTCTCAGACTGAGCCAATCTCCACTAGTGATGCAAACTTAATTAAACATAGAGAAACATGTCCAGAAAAGCATAAAAGAGTGATGAGGGTAATTAAATAGACTTTGTGAGGACAGTGTCACATGTCAGTGTTTGCTCATGCAGGGGCTGTTCATCTTTGCCAAGGTGGTGATAGTGGCTCTTCTAAATAGATGCTCCAGATGAGCTGAATGAAGGCAGAGATATTTCCCCCTTTCCTCTTCATTCCTTACACAATGCAAAGCAGAACATACCTATGCCAAACCATTTCATTTCTTCCAGCTTTATTGCCAGCCTTCAGGCTGTCTCATTCTGGACCTGCTGCAATCCAATCTGCTCTTGCTAATACTTCTAATATAATATTTATAACAGCCCAGGTTGAACCAAGGGCTACTTCCACTGACAGATGTCAGAAGCTATATCTCTCCTTTCCATTTTATTGTTTGGTGGCTTCTGGCAAAGAGGGAGAGGATCTGGTAATGAAATGCCCCTTCTCTGCTTTAAACACAGAGGAACATTTTGCTGTGCTTCCTATTATTCATGGGGGAGTAATCAAGTGGTTGCCAGTTGGTTATCAGTGTGTTATGGAAGTGCAGGATATGTGATTGTGGTGGATAAGATACGTTTCTGATTTAGTTATCAAGCCGCAAATGTATATCAACTTTCACAATTGTAGCTTTGGGGACATGCACGTGGGCAAACTCAGCCCTGACGCTACGGACAGAGGGACCTTATTCTGTAACAGTGGTGTAAAGTAATTTCTCTGTAACTAAAGATGAGTTCTGCAGGACTATAAATAGGTGTGGAGCTGTTTTGCCGCTAAAGCACCTCTTCGCTACTTTGTTACAGCAGAGCAGTGGGGAAAATTCTGCAGGGAACAATCTTCTCCTGGCAGATGGTTGGACCAAGAGACCTGCTTGACATTTTCCATGTCTAGTTTTCATGATTTATACAGCATCACCCCTTGGAAAAGCAATTCTGAGAGGATATTACGATTCTATGATAATTCACTGTACTTGAAATAGAAAGAAAAAAGCCGATATAAAAATGCTCATCCCCTATGGTTGGAGCTAACCAACTCCAACTCAAGTCCTGTTTCAGTTTTTCAACTTTCTCAGCTAGAACCACATGGAGTTTTTTGTAAGATGGCTGATTAAGCAAATTTCCGTGGGAATAACAGTTATTTCGGGGGAGAAGTGAGAATGATTGGAGGAAAAGAAGAGATTAAGACAATCAGACATCCCAGGCGCTGCACTGCACAAGACTTAAGCTCAGTCTCTGGTAAGGAACAGACTGAGGAGGTATGCAGTGTCTTCAGCCCTTGACATGTGCCCTAGCCACCAGACTATTTATTAGCTCTCTCCGAGGGAGGGGAGAACTTCCTGTTTACCAAAATCCACAATTTCACCCAGTCACAGAACGAGGAAGAAAATGAAATATCAAAAACAACTGTTGGAAGGAAAATAGCTTTCGTCCAACCTCTTTTCAAGTGCCTTGGGAAGGGGGTGCAGAGAACTCCTCCTTCTTGTCTTCATTAGAAAGAGAAGTGTAAATCAAGGAGGAAAATAATATTCAAGGAAAGCAAAATGCTTCAGAGCAAGTATTTTGCTCAGTACAACACTAATGTTGCTGGCACTGGGAGAGCTTTGCATTGCTCCATTATGAGCCACTGCTCCATGTGACAGAGCCATGGGGCACAGCTGCTGCCCAAGGGCAGTATTCTTCAGAAGTAAAGACTGAAATTATTATGTTCATAAGGACATCAAAGACCAGAAATACAAATATTTCAAGTAAAGGAAATGTCATCAAACCAAATAGGAAGGATACAAAACCATACAAACCAAAAAGCTCATCATGGGAAATGGCTGGAGACAGGTAATTTGAAATTAACAATTAGTTTTAAGTCAAACTAGCAATTAATTTTAAACCACAGTCTAAACAGAAGACGACAATTAAGTCAGTAAATACAGAAAAGCTGTGGAAAAAAGATATACCAACTTCATTTATGCTTACAGCTGTACTCTGTCCCCACCCTTGCTCTTTCTGTATAAACACAGTGTGGAAAAAAGCCTCAGAGCTTTCCAAGTGCTGAATTTCCAAACGCTGAATACAGAAACCTGACTATTTGTTACTTTTAGTCTCTCTTGATATACGTCCTTGGCTATGATACAACATCCACTGGTAACTCCTACTTTATACTATTATTGCTCTTTCCTGCAAAGGATCTGTGCTCCTCGTAAGTAGTTTTCTTTAAGGCAAACATTGTTCTGAGAGCTGGATGCCCTCATCTTGTGCTGATTTAATCTAAAACCAAAGGAAAAGTAAAAAAAAAAAAAAAAAGTATTCTGAATACAAAGCAAATAGCAATTACCCTGTCACTTCCTTATTTCAGCAATGAACTGCAGCTGTATTTGCTGTTGAGCAGGGGAATTTTCTGTTAGACCATGGGGAGAGGAGGCTACAAATCCCAGAAATTCATTGCCTGCAGGAATCCCCTAGGCACATATGTTTGGGTGTGAATTGCCCTAGTCCTCTGCTGGAAAAGAGCACTCAACTTATTCTTGTTGTTCACAGACACAGCTGGCCAGGACAATTTACATTCCCTGGAAACCAGGAAACAGAGTTTACGTCCAACTGATTTTGCCTATTACTTTTAAAAAGCCCCAGCCTTAGCAGTCCTCAAGAGGTCTCTCCCTCTCCTTTAGTTTCTTAATATATGGAAAACTAAGCAGAAATAAAACAGGGCAGGAGGTTCACGCAGTTAAGCTCCAGACTGACTTCATCCAACTAAATGCTTTTTAATCACTCTTTGAACAAAAGATTTAGTCTTCATAATCCTCCTTTTGCTCAATTTGCTGTTCTTTACTTTATAAAATCTACTATTTTGTTTGGTTTCCTTGATTCCCACCCCCTAAAAGAGTTTGCAGGAGAAAAAAACCCAGCTAATATCACAGGGAAAATTACTTTCAAGAATGAAATAAACTACAAATTACAGTGCCACCTTGTCTTTTATGGCTTTTCACTAGAAAGTTGGACCCTAAACCACATGAAGGTGATGGGTCATCATCTAAGCTGCTAACATACCAATCTGAGCTGCTAACCAAATCTTCTTGTCTAATTCCAGGCACAAGAATACAACTAGGCCTGCTGATTTCAAGGCTAATGCAGCCTTGTTTTGGAAGACTGAGATTTATTTTTAATGTCAGAGACATTTGCAATGAAATTCCTATCAGAGACTTTGCTTCTTGGCAGTGTCTAGCAACATTGCCACCACTCTCCTTTTCTGAACATTTGAACCTATTTTTGCCTACATATACTTTGACTGGACTGTAATGGAAATTGCCAGATCCAGTCAGCACAGTGGGCTGTGCAGTCCCACATGCTGTACCTGTCAGGGGCACCAAGATCCACTGCAGGAGCCTTTGGCTACTGTGGATGTCTGGCTTTTACCAGCTCCTCCCTCACTGCTCCATCAGACAGGGAAGAATAACTCTGCCCTGACAAACAAGTCTTTCTTTTTTTTTCTCCCAAAACATTTATCTCTGATTCATTGGACCTTCAGGTCTGTTTAGGAGAAAATAATTCAACCACAGTATTTCAGCTGCAAAGAAATACACTGATGTGGGCAGCAGCATGTTAGGCAGGAGAGCCAGACCTGCAAATCACTGTTTCCCATCAACTAAATCCTGCTTTACCCTGGATTTCAACTGGTGTGTTTTGAACAACATTCTCTAGACCTTTTAGCAAAGCCCAGAACTATCTGTGCTCACACCTTTCCTCACTTTCACAATAACTATCTCAGACATACTGTAGACCTTGTTATGTGAGAACATTTGTAAGATAAAAAATTCAATGCACTTTATCTTTCTTATGGTCTTGTAAAGCTAAAAATATCTCATCTTCCTTTAGTTACTCATTTAAAAATAATCAAATCAATTAAATGTAGCTTCAGAGATATTATAAGCTATCATATACTTGAAAAAATATTTATTCTCCAAGTTGATCATAAATAAATATATGTGCAAATTAATCTGAAGCAGTCTGTGAAATTTTATCTTTCAAGTAAACAATTCCAATGAAGCTCCTTATAAAAACTTATTGCTGCATTCCCTACTGTTCCATAAGGCCAGGCAGATGTGATCAAACATATGTAACATGTATGATATATGCAAAATTCTCTAGGCATCATTTTTCTTTATGACAAACAAAGAATACACCCCTAAACAATGTGAAGGAGAAAAGACCATACACCTAGATTCAAATTGTATCTGGATTTTTCTGGAAAACTGGAGCACGATTTCCTCTGAATAACAGACACAGAGCCCCAGGCACTTTCTATGTTCAAAAATTAAACTTACAACTGGCATACATCTGGCAGTGATCCTGTACACTAAATCCATTTGGTTGGCCAGATGGCCTGAGACTTGCAGCTTTTTAATCTCACACACAAAGCACTTTAGGCTGGAAAATACAATAAATACAACAGAATACAGCATCATGACAAAAAAACCCTCTTTTACTTGTTTTGGAGCTACAGGTAGGAAAAAATATGGGCAAAGCAACTATTGTTTTCACAATTTACTTCATAAAATGTGCCATATGCTGTGACTGCATCCTATTTTCCTCCATTTCTTATACCTAACTGATCCTCGTCAAAGGGTGAGTGACTCTGTAGGTACAAGGTTGGATGCTGGAGGCAGAGGATGGCAGAATCTGCCACAACTCCTCTCTGGTGAGGAAGAGCAGGACTGTGAGATCTTAATATCTCTTTTATTCCTGCTCTCTTTGGGACAAACACCCCACATTGCCTTTCTGCATCAAAAACAGAGGCAACTTTGAAAAGTGAATTTTCCTACTGTATCTTCAAGCAGCCAAGGGCTAGAAAAAAACAAACACTTCATTTGCTTTGCTCCGAATGCACATTTATTTTTCTCCGATACATTTTTGTATGTACTGAAAACCTTTCCTTGCATTGACTTCAGCAGGGGCTACAGTCTTTTTCCTGTATGCTACCGATCAATTCCTGTGCCTACATCTGCTTTGTTTTCTTGTGAGCCATGTTCCATTAAAATCAGTGTAAAAACTCTCCCTGAATTCATGGCTACCTGAATAACCATCTACTAGTGTCCATCTACATCACCACATCACAATATCATTGTAACTTTCACCTGCCCTGCACCACCATTAAATGAATGCCATCAGGAATGGAGCATATTCTTCCAAAATTGTGTTCAGTCCTTTCTTGTTTTCTGCAGCAAAAGCAGAACTATTGCACAGCTGTATGAACAAAGCAGCAATTCAACCTTCCAGCATTATGCCCCCGTTCTTGCACTAAGGCTGCATGTTACCATCAGCTCCTCTGTTGTCACAGCCATCCCTTTCTTCCCTCTCTTTGGAAAGGCTAATGGAGCATCTTTGGCTTAGGCTTCTGTTATTCACAATTAGTGCAACTAATTCATTCAGAATAGTAAGGTTTAGGACAAACAGATGACTTCCCTCAGTGGCTCGTTTCATCTTTCCAGTGATGGCTTTTTTGCTGGCAGCTTCAAAGGCATCTTAGTGGATAAACTGTTTGACCTACTAAAAGAAGTACAAAGAGAATCCCCTTCTCAATTAATTCTTGTGCTCTAAATTCATACTTAGATTTTTTTCTGAGCAGCTTTCATTTCTGTTAATCAGCTATGACAGTTTTAGTTCCCTTGAGATGTTGCTTGGCTGCAGATCTCCTCCTATACCGTACGTGTCCCAGTTGCTTTAGGAAACATTGCTACTGAAAAGGCAAAGGCCTAAACTTCAGCTGAACTTAATCAATACCTCCACCAAAGGAAATTCTTTCAAATTGACTAAAGTTAGAAAAAGCAGGTTTATGTCACCCAAGGCTCCTGTCCCTAGATACTACAGAGATAGCTCATTACATATTTTATTGCCTAAAGACCTGGTCCAAACGCTGCTCCACACTCTTAAATTCCATACATACAGCTAGCTGGGAGAAGAAGATTGTTCTGTACTTTCATGCCAAAGAACCTACAGAAAATTTGTGCTTCAGGGAAAGTAGCTCAATATAATGAGAGATGTTCACAGCTTACCTGGAAATTAAGCACCATCATCATTGTCTTACAGATAAAAAAGCAGAGACTGGGAGAAATTTCACCCAAGGCTATGAGAGCTGTAGAAAGTGGAGCTGGGAGAAGAGGTTAATCATCTTCACCTGTCAGGAATCTACTCTCTGCCCAGAGCATTGGGCTGTGCCTGTGTTTCCAATAGATGAAAAGAAAGATGTGTGGGTCAGAGTCAAGACCTGTGGACTTGTTAAAAAATGAATGTACCAAACTTTAGTTGTTTACAAACTATGATAGCATTTGAGGCTTGTGGATGAAGGTCTCAGCTGAGAAGCAAAGCCGTTAAATAAATTCTTCCCCTTGTCCCCAGTGTTCCCAGTACCCCCCACATGTCACTTGCTGAAATCTCTTCAGGTGGACCAAACGACACAGAACACATCTGGAAGCAGAAGACTTTAATTTGGATGCCTAACTACTAATTTATGTGCCTAATGTTAGCCAAGCAAGTTTGATAGTCCTGGCTTCTGCCTTTAACACTATTAGTATTCTGGAGGGTCTATTGATGATTTCGTGCCAAATCAATTTGGGCACGTTAAAGTGATTTGTCTGAAATCCAGCAAAAGAACTTTCCTAATAATTCAGCTCTCAGACTGCAATGCTGGTGGGAAGGTAATATGTGCCTGCATAGGTGTCCTCAATTTGAGAGGTGTCCTTAAAAATTTCAGAAAGATTTTACTGGAGTTTGAAGCATTCTAACACATATCCTTTTTTAAAAACCTTTGCTGTTCATTTTAACACTAATTCATAGCTCCCTTCAAGGTAATTTTAAAAGAAAAAAAATCAAAATCATCTTTAAGGAAAAGGTGTTTCAGCTTGAACTTAAAATCTTCCATGTATATCTTTTAGATATACCTATATTTGCACCTGAAAAAGTGCACATTAAACTGTCAAAATGTACACTAGCAAAGTAGCCTTAGACTACTTGCTGTTAAGTCAGGCAATGCAACTCTTTCTGCCAGACCAATGATGATGCACAAATAAGGAAGAGCCAGTGTATCAGTGTCCTTTGTGGAGTATGTATCAGCTCCTTCCAAAATATTCTTTTTACCCTATATGTGGATTCATATAAATGTGATGACCCACTGTTTTTACATTTGCAAATTATACATGTCTAAGATGAAGGATCATATTAGCTGACTTTGTAGGAAATGTTACTTGCACTGTACTCAAGGCTGCGAGAAGAAGAAATATGAAATACAACATTCCCCCTGCTTCTGTGCATTGGGTAAGTCAGGTTCAGAGGTCTAGTAAATACTAACTGTCAGGAATGCTAAAGAGCATAAAAGTTGCTATCTGTGTTTGATAAGTATATTGTTAGCAGTCACTGGCTTTTTGCTGAAGGGTGTCAGATATTTCAGTTAGTGAAGAAACAGCCAGGGATGATAAATAGCTTGAAATGAGAAACAACCATCATCTGAACTGCCAGCTTGTTTAAATGAGTGTTTGATTGAATATATTGCAGCCCACAGACAGAGTTGTCCAGGGTTCATCCAAAACAATGCCACCCAAATTTGTAATGGCTAACCATAAAGGAAGAGGAAAAGAAACATTTCTGCCTCTTTGCACTATTCTTCCCCATTATGGAGTATACTATCAATCCCTCTTTATAGGTCTTGGATAGGGCCAGAGCACCAGCTGATGGCTTGGGGTCCATCAGTGTGGCAGCCAGCTGCCTGAAATGGTTGCCAGGGTCCAGCTCTGGCAGCATGGCCCAGCAGAGATGGAACCACCTGGCACTGCCACCTCACTGGGTACCAGTCCTGCAAAACTCACCAGCTCTGGGGCTGGGCTGCCAGCAGTGCTGCCAGGCCAGGGTGGCACCTCCTCCCCCCAGGGAACTGCCCAACACAGATTGATTTGGGGGTGACTAAAACCTTGTTAAGGAACATGACAACTAACCCTCACAGACTCATGGTCCAGAGAGTCTTCTGGTAACAGACCTTTGAGTGCAAACATATGTCATAGAAATAGATGTCATTTACGGGAAAAAATAAGTATCTTTTCCCCGACTTTGCACTATGCAGGATGGTCAAGGAGACCTTTACAAGGGGACTAAAGATAATGTCCCAGAAACAAAGAGCACATTTTTCTTGCTCTGGGTAAATATACTGATATGCGTCGTCGCCTTTTCCAGTTCTGGCACATTGCTTCAATCTTTCCTACCATGTGAACAAATGTTTGTTTGTTTCAAGTTCAAGACAGGCTTTCCAAGGCAAAATCCATCCAGATGGTCACCAGACAAAGGGAGGAGTCTCAGATTTCTCTAAACAGTTTTTTAAACTGAAGAAATTGTTTTCTACAATATCCTTTACTGATGATGCCTCTTCTGCTATTGCTCACATTGATGGAATAAGCTGCTTTTGTTGATTAAAGCTTTTGAATCCTATAGGCAGTTTAAATCCTATCAAAAGGTTCATCTTTTCAGATGTTCTTTTTAAGTTCTTTAACTATGGTTTCTGAATTCTCCCTACTATTTCAATCCTCATAGCTAAGCCCTTCATGCTATCTTTACATAGTTCCTGGAAATTACATGAGCACTATATGTAGTACACATTTACTTCAAATGAATATCTATGCTATTGTTGTATATGTATTGCACACGACACCTGAAAACTTTATTCTTCATGTACTGCACATCTAGTGGATGTGTAGATAGATGTTTGATGACCACTTGTATAATATTTCTGATTTTATTTCTTCAAAACCGAAACAATCACCCAATCCTTTAAGCCCAAAATCTTATTTTATGTCCTCTGAGTTGTTTAAAACATTGTATTTCTTTTCAGACCCAATATTCTTGCCTCCTGTTTCACAAATGATCACTACCATGAATGCTGGTGATACTCTGCTGCAGGCTTGCTTGTCACTAGAACTGTACACTGCTTTCATCCAGAAGCAAAACATAACAGGTGAGATCTACCACTTAGCATGTAGTATTGATTCCTCTAGTAGAGTAAAACCTTCAGCTGAGATTAGCCCAAACACATTGTTTAAATCAGGAGGGTCTTCATCACAATCTGGGCCTCTGTATCCTCAACTGTTGTGCATAATCCCCTTTACAAGGGAACTTCATAGCCAACACCAGGGTATTGCAGGGCATTGTGTGGGCTGGGGGTCCGTGGAGGAGTTTTGTGGCTTCTCAGTGCTACAAGGATGTTGTGGTGCATGCACCTGCGAGGGCAAGCCATAAGCACAGTGACCTTCCAATAGGACAAAGGTACCAGGAGGTCAGGGCACAAGTCTTTCTGTATGCCAAAAAATGCCTAATGGTAAACCCTGTCCCAAGGAATGTCCTGTGAGAAAGTAAAAGCAAGCCAGAACAGGAAGGTGGCAGGTGGATCAAAGGAGATGACAGATGTCATAGGCCCAGGTGCTTGGGGCAGTGAAACATGGGCAAGAAACATCAGTGAGATGTCCTCACAGGTTTTGCTCCTGATGATCGCACAGGTCATGTTACTCGTGTAGTAAAGCTCCTTTGTAAGTGGTTTTCTGTTCACACCCTGTTCAGTAATTAACATGCATTTCATCTGAGGGGGACAAGACTTCTTCTAGTCAGCTGTAGAAAAATCACATGGATTTTGGTATGATTCGTATTGCCAACTTCTGATGTGCTTAGGCTTGTGAGCTCGTTAAATAGCTGTTATAGCCCACTTGGTCTTTATGCTTGGTACTATACTCCACATACAGCTTGAAGTGTTTCAGATTAAAGATGGCAGATGCCTGTCAGGGTGATCTGGATCCAGAACCCACCCAATCTGCTGGTCACATGGGATCTGGTTACCATCAAAGCAAAGGACTTGAAACAACCATCTTCGAATTCCTGCTCCATCAGTGTATATGGCTGTGGGAAGCATGAAGTCTTTATCTCATGAAATAGGGAAAAATATGCTTCCCCACCTCACAGTCCTGAGGATAAATTCATGAAAGCTGCTGAGGTGCTCAGATCCTATGGTAATGGAGGCAATATAAGTACAATAGATAATAGTCTTTCCATTTGCTTTGGATGAGACCTCATGTGCACTTCTTGCAATATTCGAAGTAAGTAATTATCGTTATTTCCATCTGTTCTTTCTCTGCCTGTGTCTTTTAAAAGTTATGGCAAACGCTGACAAGGTAGAAAGACTGTATGCTCCAGAAATGAGAAAAGTGAAAAAAAAGCCTCACCAAAGCATGTCTGAAAGAACAAAATACACTTTCATAATCATGTTATTTGTTGAGCAAAAAAATATAAATATATACATAATATCAAGCCTGAAAGTTTTGCGAATTATTTTGTGAACCATCATTAAGGCTGTCGTTGGGACTTGGGTGAATGACACCTCATCAGCATATTCAGGCCAATGGCCCAACTGAGTTTTAAAGTAAATAATTTATGAGCATTGGCATGTTTTAGTTTTCGAAACACTTTCATTTCACAATTTTTTAAAAATTGGCTAAGAAATGGCCATAGACTTTTTTGAGAAGAATAACACAATAAACTTGCTACAGGTAAAGAAAGCCAATCCCACAGAGCAATCACTTCTGCCTAACACAGTAATGCTCACCCAGAGCAACTGCATCTTTTAACAGATGTGCTAAAAGACCTATAAAGTCACATTAAGCTGGTCAACTAACTCTGGCTTTGTACAAAATCAGCTGCAGCAAAAGCTGGGGTGGGCTCTCTCTGAGAAGGGGAAAGGCAGATTGGTGCTGAGGTACCAGCATAACCTTGGAAGGGATAAGAAAAGATTGTGGTATCTCTAAAACTGCTATCTTCCTAAAACTCAAATATGCATTGGCCTCCTCTTAAATTTTGTTTAACTGTAGCCAAATATCCTGCTAAAACTTCTCCCTCAGTATAGATTCCCAGCTCCTGGGGAAAATAGAGGCTGCTACCTACATTACAGTTTCTCAGTCCCTCTGCCTGTATGAAGGTTTATGAAGCCTCAATAATGTGTTAGATTACTTTTCATATTGCATGCTCAGAAAGCTTTAGCATCTTTCAGGTAGCAGAGAAAAACACTCCCTCCAGCAAGCGCCCCAGGAAAGCCTTTCAGAGTGCTACTTGCCTCAGGTCACCCCCAGTAGATTCAGAGGGCATGGTGAAAGGGTGACGAGGGAGTTAGTTACTTGTTCGTTCTCACAGGTGCCATGGCTCCTTTTGGGAAGTGGAGAACTGCTTTCCCAGCTCTGTGCTATAGAAAATCAGTGTTGCTGTAAAGCTAGACAAGAGCAAAGGGACTCTGGAAACTTTGAAGAACTTCTGTAATTTTAAAACTGAAGAAAGTAGGTGAGAGTAAGGGTAATAGTTCATTTTGCTTCCAGGATGATTTTCATGTGAATTCAGCAGG